>NC_068985.1:56932435-56939073 GCF_001194135.2 Octopus bimaculoides | reverse complement strand
TCTTGAGGTCTCTGGGTGAGACTTGGATCCAACATGTACAAATGCAAAACAAAAGTCAAACATAAAATAATAATAATAATAATAATGATAATAATAATACCTAAGGTGACTATAGAAATTTTATTAAGATATATGAAGTCATTGCGAATCTCTGGTAAACCATAAGATTATAAGGAAACACACTGTTCTCCCTATAATTTCACTCTTTATAGTCTTAAACCTTACCTGTCTGGTTAATGTCTTTAAATTCTTATTTCCTCTTGTTTATTTTAACATCATTCTTTGGGGCCTGAATTTACACAGGATTGTTCACTATTATAAGTGGGAGGGATTGGCTTCTGAATGATTCTACAAAGAGAGTAACCTTGCTTTTGAACCGTTATACTTCGAAGATACTTTCCGAGTTGTGTTGTGACTCTCATCTGTCGCCACACTGTTTTTTGCCTCATTTACTGTTCTCTGCTTTCTCTTTGTCAATATGTAGAATTTGTAAAGCGCCGATCTGGCAAAATCTTTAGCACGCTGAGGAAAATGTATAGCGCTATTTTGTCGGCTCTTATGTTCTGAGTTCAAATTTCAGCTGAGTTCTATCAAATAATACCAGAAGAGCAATGGGATCGATGTAATTGACTTACCTCCTTGCCCGAAATTGCTAGCCTTGTGCCGAAATTTGAAAAACCAATTCTGTAGAATTTATGATAGTTACATAGACTTTGTGAAAATTCTTTAATTCAATAATTTATATAGTCTTTCTACAGATGCATTTAGTTGTATGTTTGGCTTAGTGGTTACAGTGTTGGTTTTATGATCATTAAGTCGGGGTTTTGATTGCTGATCCGAACGTATGTTCTTGAGTAAAACGTGTCACTTTTACTGTGTACCAGCATAGTACTGGTGTAGAGGTTTCTGTACTTAGCTGTAACATACTCGGCGTTCTGCAAATCACAAGTTCTTCAAAGCAATTCCCCAACATATATTGGAGGGTCAGATAAATTCATTCTTTGTTTTTCTTTGACAGGAGTAGGGTTGCTATTTTTCTTTCCATTCATTTCAATCTTGTCCAATGTCGTTTTAATTAGTACGAAAATTATATTATCGTAGTGCTTCATCTTTTTATTTTATTTTTGTAATTCCATTCTTTCTCTACAAATTTTGATTATCTATTGTGAAATGTAAATAAATTTTATCCTATTTCAGACACAACATTGCAGCGCCAAGAAGAAAGAAAAGAAAAAAAACAAACAGATTTATCTGTCAATCCCAAAAATGATGCTGGTTATAGACAAGAGAAAAATCTCTTCAGTTGCCGTAGCATGTACCTCGGTTTTAAAGTTATTACTCACAGTTTCAACATTTCGCTAAGAATACTAGTACAAGTATAAAACTATAAACAGACTCATTAACTCAACCAGAAATAATGTAGCAGAGGGCTGACTATTCAAAGTTACATTTAAATCCTGCAGGTATTGTTATAATTCTCTGTCCCACATTGTTCTGTGTTAAAAGTCAGACATTTCAAGGCATTGGCATGATGTGCCAGCGTGTATACACACACACACACACACACACACACATATGTATATATATATATATATGTATATATATATATATATATATATATATATATATGTCATCCACAATTTACAATCTGAGATTATGATCTTGACGACCATCAAAATTCCCTTTATTTCTCCCAAGGTGGAGTTAATACTGCAGAATTAGTAATAGAATCATATCGGCAATTATCTTCCTCTGTGAATATTTGTCTTTAAACTGTTTAATTGAACTAATTCATATAGTATCACCCTAATTGCTTAGAATTATATACCCTGTTGAAATGATTTCCGTGTATTAATTGCCTTTCATCTCGCCGAAATTGGTTAACTTATTACCACTAATATATTCTGATAGATTATTTCAATTATTCATAACCAAAAGGGTGTAATGTATTTACTTTAATGAGAATACCGTAAACTAGCTATGAAGAGCCCACAGCTTGTGTTATGCAAGTGATTATTTGCACGTTTCGAAATCCCGTGAATAAAAACATGATTCCACTGCGCAGAAATTTCGGATATTGATCAATGCCGTTAGATGCAAACAGATCTTGTGAGTGAAAATAGGTTCATGTAGTTTGCTCCAAAACTTGTACAATGAATGTTTGGAGACTGTAGATTAACCTCAACACACACTATGATAAACACCAACCCAAACCCTAGGAATGGTCATTCAAATGAGAGCATTCAGGCTAAGACTTTGGTGAAAAGGAAAGGCGGCTCGTCCTACTTTAATTCGACCGACAGTAAGCAACTGCACCAAAAAAAAATGTTATTCAGACTTCAGTTCTAAATGCATTTTACATTACGTATTGCGCTTGGGAACAGTTGCAGACTCTACAGAAATAAACTGACTCACTCTAACTTGTGGAGAATATACATACACTCTCTTTTACTTGTTTCAGTCATTTGACTGCGGCCATGCTGAAGCACGGCCTTTAGTCGAGCAAATAGACTCCAGGACTTATTCTTTGCAAACCTAGTACTTATTCTATCGTTCTCTTTTGTGGAGCCGCTAAGTTACAGGGACGTAAACACACCACCATCGGTTGTCAAGCGATGTTGGGGGGGACAAGCACACACACACAAACATACATAGATATACATATATACGACAGGCTTCTCTCAGTTTCCGTCAACCAAATCCACTCACGAGGCTTTGCTCGGCCCGAGCAAAAGACACTTACCCAAAGTGCCACGGAGTGGAAATGAACCCGGAACCCTGTGGTTTGTAAGCGAGCTACTTACAACATAGCCACTCCTATGAAAATACCTTAAATACTACAAAACGTGCACGTAGGAGAGACACAAGGACCCAAATGCTTCATTAGTTATTGACCAAATATACAAAGACACATTTTCGTTCTTTTAACGATAAGACTGGAAACTTCGTATATCGGCAGCACCCGCAGGATTTGCGTAGAATTAGAGCTCGAACAAGCAAGACAGAGAGTGGACGTACGAAAGTAAACAAGTGTTATTTGAAACGATAGATGAAGACAAAAGATAACGCTTTTCGACCAAATACGACTGTGATGGATTAACACCTGGATGAAATCCTCAAATGGATATAAGCACATAATTAGTTGAGAGGAAAGAAAGTTAACCAGCGCGCTAGGCGTCCCTTGGCGAAAAGGCAGAAGATAGAAAAATCAGTCAAAGGTCACGTGTGGACAGCAGATAGAATGGAAGGAGGTTGATGAGAGAGAGGGGAGAGATCAGCTGAGAGAGAGAGAGAGAGTGACCGAGAACAGGAAAAGGAAGAAAGACAGTCTACAATGAAGCATGAGAAAACAAGAGAGAGGGAGATGAAGGGAAGAATAATGGATACTAGAAAAGGAATATTAGGACGAGAAAGAAAGAAAGAAAGAAAGAAAGAAAGAAAGAAAGAAAGAAAGAAAGAAAGAAAGAAAAATTGAGTCGCAAAAATGTATACAAACTTACTGTTATCAAAAGTCTAGATGCGTGGCGTTCAGTGATTCCATAAAAAAAAATGCATTAAATACTACAAAACGTACACGTAGGACAAACACAAGGACCCTAATGCTTCATCAGTTATCGACAAAAAATACTAATATCAAGTTTCGTGCCTTTAACGATAAGACTGGGTACTACCTGTATAGGCGAAACCCGCAAGATCTGCGTAAAATTAGAGCTCAGGCAAACAAAACAACACAAGGTAGACGTACGAAAGTTAACAAATGTAATTTGAAACGATATACACACACACACACACACACACACACATACACACACATATATATATATATATATATATATATATATGCGTATGCGTATAAATATGTATGTACGTATATGTGTGTGAGTGCGTGTGTATCTGTATGCTTGTATGTAAATATATGCATATACACCAAAATATAGATATATCGCAGTTCATAAACCTACTAACTAAATTATTCTTTGACTTAAATATCATGTTTTATACCTGTTTGAGCACATAAAAAGCATTTCATATGGTTAAGCTTGTTGAATATATTAAAGGTGAAAATACCATACAAAGTCACATAAAATCTTGTTTTAATATTTTCCATACTTATAAACGTATAATATATCAATATAAAAATTTGACATGAGGGAAGGAAATGTATGACAAGATGATTTTAGTGTAAAAATGATTGACGACACTCATGCACACTCACCGACACACTACACACATACACACACGCATATAAATACACACGTATAATATATATATGTATAAGCATATGCATTT
Source organism: Octopus bimaculoides (assembly GCF_001194135.2). Lineage (NCBI taxonomy): Eukaryota > Metazoa > Mollusca > Cephalopoda > Octopoda > Octopodidae > Octopus > Octopus bimaculoides. The sequence goes on along the minus strand of NC_068985.1, from coordinate 56,934,783 downwards.
CTATATGTGCATATATATATACACATCTATATATCCATGCGTGTACATATCCCCTATATATATATAGGTATATATATGCATATAAATATGTGTGTGCTTGCGTGTACGCGCGTGTGTGTGTGTGTTTGAATGCAGCAATTTTTGTGTACATGAACTAAATTATATTTCATGTAGAATACAGTATTTTATAGCTGTGAGATTATGTAAAAAATAATCACATGCCGTTAAATGTTGTAAGCAAGTGAAAGGAATAATACCTACATATATGTTTTCATAAACTCATCTTTTCTTATGCATCAAACTTAAGTAGTTAAAATATCTTTCTATAAAAGTTTATATATGAAAATACTCATATATTTGAAAGTTTTTTTTTTACATAAATTTGAGAGTCACTAATAACTAAATTATTTGTCAAAATAGGTTATAGTTTATCAAATAGAATGTTATCTAAATAGATCACGAAGAGATTTCATAGCGGCTTGGGCCAAATAAAATGCAAAAAATTTCTATCTTAAAAAATTGCCAGTCATAATGGATGGAATGGCGGAAACGCTGGAGCATTCAGTACCGGTCTTGAAATATTTGACCCAGCTCTTTGGGTTATAAGTTCAAATTTAGCCTTGGTTTAGTTGTGGTAGAATTTAGCTGTCATTGTTGGGTGCGTTTGGCAAAGTTCATTTTGTAACAAGTATTTAGGCCAGGTGTCCAATTTGAAATACACCTCTCTTCCCAATTTCCCTGTAACGGGTTATATACACTGCCTTCCCTCCTAACGAAAAGGCTACAAGAGGTCGTTCATATTTTTGGCTAGTAATAATTTAGAAGTTATATCCTTTATATATTTTGGTGAGTGATGCAACAGGTATGAAAGCATGAATTAACTTACATAAACTCTTATATCAATTACTTTACACATGGTTCCACTTACATTGTTACAATATATTTAAACGCATTTGAACAGTAATAAAGTATTTCGCAGCTATTGTTTTATTATCGAGATTACGATGTATGATTTTAAAAAATATAAATACTGAAAAACTAAAAATACAAACAGATGATAATATACCTCTATAGTATCAGATACAAACACTTTACGTGTAAAGACAAGTACAAATGAAGAACTTAATTCTTAAATAAGAATGAGACTATATAAAAATAAAGTGCATGGGATATTTATGATTAAATGCTGGATAGAAAGACAATTACCTAGTAATGAAATTAATGACTTCTAAATATTTCGAAGTTCTATGCACTCGATGTCTAGAAGACACCAGCGATCCAATTTCTGATTGGTGGGGAGGATGTTGCTGAAAATATGACTTCATACGTTTTGTGGTACGATTCTGCAGTCATTATCTGTTGCAATGGTTTCAAATTTTGGTACAAAGTCAGGGGAGGGTAAGTGAATTACATCGGCCCCAACACTCAACGAATGAATTTAACAATATAGATTACATCATCCCAGTGTTCAACTGGTACTTCTTTTATCGACCCTAAAAGGATGAAAGGCAAAGTTGACCTCGGTAGCATTTGAACTGAGAAAGTAAAGGTGGACAAAATATCGTTAAGCATTTTGCACGTGTGCTAACGATTCAACCAGCTCGCCTGCTTTTTATAGTGATTTGATTTATAGCTTCAAAGAATTTTGCTAGATATATCACAGTTTAGAAGATATAACTGACAAACATGTGTACCAATTATGTAATGATTTCTTATTTCGGTTATTAAAACAGTATTTGGGGACTTTTAAAAGATCTGACAGATAATCCTATACATGAAACAGAATGGTCATTAATTTCACTGAATTCATTCACTCTTTTGCTTTCTTTTTAATCAAGTAATGTAGTCTAAAGAGAAGTTTCCAGGCAAAGAAAATTGTCTTAAAATCAGATTGGTTGATGAGTGATAGTTTTCGAAAAATTAATAACCTTATTAAAAATAGCTGTTAGTTTTAGGCAGATTAGAATCATATATAGCATAATGGGTGAGAAAGATACTATCAAGCAACATTTATAGATAATGTACTATATTTGAATCAGTTATATACGTATGTCTACATTTGCTAAAACATTTGCTAAAACATTTTCCCTTTTATGTCTACTTCATTGTCCAGCGTATTTACAAAAATAACAAGAAGTATGTTTTGTAGCAATTTATAGGAATCAAACTAAACAGTGTTAACACACCAGTAACATTTTCTATGTGTGTGTGTATTTCTGTATGTGTGTATGTATGGAATTACAAATACACACGCGCGCGTACACACACAGACACACAGACACACACATACATACACACACATATATATGTGAGTGTATGTGTACGTATATATATATATATATATATAT
>NC_068985.1:56929527-56932275 GCF_001194135.2 Octopus bimaculoides | reverse complement strand
TATATAAGGGCATTTGTAATTGTGTATTATAAATATATACTAGCAATAAATATCCGTCGTTGATCGAATAATTACTTTTACTATTTCTCGGGAGCCACATTTAAAATGTTTTATATAGAGAGACTTACTCCTCCTCTATGTGCGTGTTTTTATAAGAAGAAAAAAATGTAATAATTGTAGTAGAAATAAGATTAAATTCATACACGAACTTCTGTTTGTTTATTATATGACAATAATAAGTGAGTTGTAAGTGTTATTTTATATATCAATACAGTAGTGACAATTATATGATACACAAGACTTTGGTCGGCATTCAGCTGTAATGAAAGAGAATTGCCCAAAATGCTGCACAATGCGACTGGACCCAAGGCGACATGGTTGGAAAGTAAGTTTCTCAACCACACAGTCTCCCCTATAAAGGAGAGCTACATTTTGGAAAATATACTCCTTGATACAATATGCTTAGATGGGATATATATAACAACGCTACACCAGACAAGATGTTCCAGAATTAACTTCTTAGCGGTGTCAAACACATTTTGAAACATTTCAGAAGTTAGCTCCTGCACTCCTAACTGAATGCGTTCTTTAAGATCAGCTAAACGATTACTCAATCATGGGAATGGAGATAAAGAAAATGGGTGCTGCCAAGTTGAAAAGAAGTTGTCATGGACAAATAGGATGGCTCCAACAGAAATGAAAATATAATTATAAACAAAATTCAAAATTTAAACACATTTAACAAATAATAAACACGATAAACATAATTAAAAGTGAGTTTTAAAATAATGCATTCGATTTCACTCAAATCATCATTAATTCTGGGACACTCTGTATTTATTCGTCCGACTGAATGAGGGAGAAGGACACAGGGAGGGAGACTAATTGCAGGCGGCGATCGTAGCTTCCGGAAGTGTTCATGCAGTCAAACTCAAATGGATGTGAGTCCGAACAGCAGTTAGTTTGTGTTTGTTTGTTTTTTTTGCATGAACATTTTGCGTTGTGTAGTTCAGACATGGATGATATAGAAAGCAGACATGCTGCCGGGCCATGCTGCGTTGCGCAGGATTGGAAACGTGAGATATCAACAGGGCACTTCTGGAGTCTGTTGTGCCTTTACCCAGCCACACACACACACGCACATGGCCCGGTGGTGCGCGGAATGGTAATATGAAGCATCAATATGGTCCCAACAAAAACTTTAATGCTCTTCTCAACTCTCTGCCGAATTGGAAGACTAGATTTTCATGAAATATTACATACTACTTATAATGCATAAGTAGTGTCAATATTTTATCGTCGGAAAACGGCCTAAAACAACGATAAAACCCAGTGCAGTATACTCAAATTTGATTAATCTTTATTTCTGGGTCCCATAGCCGGCGTCGGGAATGTTTTTTCTAGTCAACAGCAATTCGAGGAGCCTGATTAATGTTTGTTGCATTTTTGGAGGAACGCGAGTTGATATTCTTCAAGTTATGGGCCTTAAAGCTGGGAAAATGCTTAAAAATCGGTTTATCTGCCACTGGGCCTGCATTACGCAAGACGTTGAAAATTGTTTTGGACCTTGGCAATCCATGAACCCTATATAATGCATGTGTAAAATCGGTTGGGTGGATCTCGAGTTTTAACGACATGACAAATACACAGACAGACACGCGTCCCGTGTTTTTTTTCATATATGTGTGTGTATGGGTCTGGATGAAACAAATGTAGTAATATCAATTAACGCTGTATATAATTGTTTATACACATGCAATTATTCGCAGTTATACCAAAACCGCATTAACACATACATACACACATACTCACATATACCCACACGCACACGCACACGCACGCACACACATACACACGCATACACACATACATATATGTTTGTTTGTGGGTATACATAGAAATGTGTGGCGTAGTTGTTACCTATTTGTTGAACGATAACATTGTGTTCAGCTTTTAGACCTGGTAGCGTATTGTGTTAGGTAAATCAATTCATTTCACATTGTGTCTGCTTACACAGATGTAATGCTTAGAAGCCGATTGCTAAGGCAGCCCATCGCCGCATCGCGATGTGGAGGGTTAAGAATATGCTTATGTATGTTAGTGAACACATTGACATAATCACATTGCACAAGTTCGCATTACCCACTCACTTGCAACAGCCGATTATCTGTTCATATATACGTGTATATCATTGTGCATTTCTGTACGTAAACTTGTGCGTACAGCAGAAAAACGTTATATTGTGTAATGCTTATATATTTCTCAAAAATTATTAGAGGTGAAAATTAAATTAATTTTTATTTTTTTTTAGTCAGGCGTCTGTATCTCATTTACAGCATAAATTCTTGTTTGGTGGAGCTTTGAAAATAAGCATGATAATATAACATTACATATGAAATTATATTAATGTTTATGAAGAAGTGAACATATACTCACAAAGGAACCACACGAGAACGGCTGGAATATAATCAACAACTAAGTGGAAATAATGGGAAAGAAATACTGCAATTATTTTGATTTTATTTACACAAAGATATAACATATTCGATGTCTTGTGAATGGCGTTAACATTTTATCTGTATAGATGTGTGTGTGCGCGCGTGTATGGGCATTGTGTGTATGTATTTATATGTATGAGTATATATTTTCATATATTGGTATATACATCTTTGTCGACAAATAGCCGGATACATATGCACGTATTAGTATGTGCGTATATATATATATATATATATATATATATATATA
>NC_068985.1:56926751-56928492 GCF_001194135.2 Octopus bimaculoides | reverse complement strand
TATTTCAGAGGCTGGCATAGCGGCCAGCAAGCCTCTGCAGGGGAAGAAAATTTTGCCCCCCCCACTTATTGCGGGAAAGGAATAACCAGATCCTGGGTGTGTGGACTGCCCCCGGGTACCAAGGCTGGGTGGATCTCTGATGCCATCCGGCAGGGCTTGAGGGACAGTGGGCCCAGGCTCCTGAATGTCAGCATGGGGCCTGCTGTCGACTGGGAAGGGGTTAAAGCTAATTTGACCCTATGGACCCCAGTGGCCGGTTCTAAGTACCCTGTGATGCTTGAGGAACGCCCATCCCCAAGTGTCACCGGTGCCTGGAGCCTGGCCATATAAGGAAAAACTGCCCTATGGGTCACGGAATGGCCCCCCCATTGGAGGGGGAGATGTTGAAAGTCGTGGAGGCTTTCACCTCCACAAATAGAAAAATAAAGATGAGCAACGTCAGTTGCTCACCACTTAAAGAGCAGTCTGCGTGTGAAGAGAAGGGCTCCCCGGGTATCTCGGCAGAGGCCCCAACCCCCGCAGTCGAAAAAAGAGGGAGCGACTATGATGGAGGGACGGTGAATGAGTTGTTGGACCGCGAGTGCGGCCAAAATAGTAGCTACTCGGAATGTGCGAGTAGTTGCACATGGCCTCCGCAGTTGGCTGCGGAGGTTATAAATAACAACACGATGACAAAAGTCATAGAGGAATGTAACCAAAAGATTTTTTCTACCTCGCCGCCAATTCAAGTCTAACAGTAGACACTTGTTTGTCAGGGGCAGCATATCTGCTTGCGGAGGGGTTGAGTGATTAAACTGGTGAATTGTTTTAATTGATAGTGTAAGAGGTTTGTAACCTCATAAGGTTTGTTTGTTTTTTAAGGAAAAAAAAGAACAATGTTTTCGAGGGGTTATCAGTCGGCGGGTGCTGGTGTCTCTCTCGCTATTTGTTTCATCCTTATCGCCCTCATCTCATTAATGTCCATGTCCAGCTCGTAGCTACTTTATGTCTGTTTGTTCTTGATTGTCCCCTCTATGTAACGCCGTTAACGGCGAATTTAATGAAATAAAGTAGCTTGCTTACCAGCCACATGGTTCCGTGTTCCGTCCGACTGCGTGGCATCTTTGGCAAGTGTCTTCTACTATAGCCTCGGGCCGACCAAAGCCTTGTGAGTGGATTTGGTAGACGGAAACTGAAAGACGCCCGTCGTATATATGTATATATATAAATATATATGTATGTGTGTATGTGTTTGGGTGTCTGTGTTTGTCCCCCCAACATCGCTTGACAACCGATGCTGGTGTGTTTACGTCCACGTAACTTAGCGGATCGGCAAAACAGACCGATAGAATAAGTACTAGGCTTCCAAAAATGAGTCCTGGGGTCAATTTGCTCGACTGAAGGTGGTGCTCCAGCATGGCGACAATCAAAAGACTGAAACAAGTAAAAGAGAGTGTGTATATATACTTATACAGAAACATTCATACATACATGTTTGTATATACATCTACACATGCGTAAGTACGCCCATATTCATATATCCTGTTATGTCTTGTTTGTTTCATAAGATTGTAAGTAGATTGTTACAATACCATCATTTGCCAAATAGATTTTAAAATATGCGAATACATATATACACACACGCACGCACACACACACAAAGATACAAACACATATAGCACATATATGTGTGTATATATAGGCATGCATGTATATGTGTATATATATGTAGTATATATATATATATATACATATATATATA
>NC_068985.1:56924573-56926389 GCF_001194135.2 Octopus bimaculoides | reverse complement strand
AGATAGATAGATAGATAGATAGATAGATAGATAGATAGATAGATAGATAGATAGATAGATAGATATAGGTTATGAGCGGTAACGGTGTCAATTAGACCCAGAGGTTTCAGGTTATGCTGAGTAAGTGCTATGAATAGACCATAGTTAAGCTCCAGGTTCTAAAATATACACACCCTTGGTTCTTGTTATCTCATTACGAATAGTAAATCCTTATATATGTATAATGCATAAACAATTTACGTATTTATACACTAAAGAGATGACTTTTGACAGGACATCTTACATGCCAGAATGGACATTTAAAGCCCAGATCACGAATATGAGCAATTTCAAAGGGAATAAAAATTAAAAAATATTTTTGTATTTACGCTCAGACTTGAGTTTCTGTATCACTGTGCAAAATAAATGAATTTGCTATCCCTACTTCTTCAGTGAAGGCGCTAAAATTAATGCATAATTATGCAGCAAGTAGCACCGAAAATACACGTGCTACATACTTATACATTTTAATTTTCAAATCTACCGCGCAAGTGCAGTTACATTCGGTGGCAAATAATCATAAAAAATGAAACTGAGTACCAGAAAGGCTTTGAAACTACGAAAGTTTTACTGTGAAAATAATAAGGGTAGAAAATTTCGAAAAATGTTCATACCGTGGCTGATGTTAACAACAAAAATATCAAGGAATATTTATGGAACATTCCCTTCAAAACTTTTTTCCAGTGTAAATATAAGAAGCTGGATATTGTTGTTTGAAAAAGTATGCAACATCAAAGCGGTCAGGTGCTCTTCTGATGTGAATAATTCTTTAAAAATGAAAGAGATAAGTGATAACTACGGAAAACTGCTTCGCAATTTCCAGCTTGTATATGCATATTGTAAATTCACATATATACCAATTATTATTAGTGTACATGGTTTTCTGAGTAAATGTATAAGTGCCAATCTGGAAAAGACAGAATTTTCAGAAAAACAAACCACCTTATCCCCTCATTTTAAATACAATTTCTAAAAATTCTATATGGAGCTTAGCTTATTTGCTGAAAACAAACATTTCCTAAGAAGGGGCTGCTTATATACACAGGAAATTGGAAATTGTTTGGTATAATTTATTCACCAATACATATGTTTCATTTGCTTATAAGAGTTACAAAGTTTTACGTGTTGGATAAATAGGTAACAGATACAATTAAGATTCTTCACACGGGGAAACGAATTATATAAACACAGACACACACACACACACACACTCATACACACACAAACACACACACACATATACATATATATTAACACATACATATATATGCACACTTACACACGTATACACACACACACACACACATATATATATATATAATTGTACACGAGACGATCCACAATACCGAAAGGCAATGGAACTACTCTTCATAAAAAATTTTTCCCCAAACTTAAATGTTTGAAAGAGAAAAAGGAAAAACAAGGAATACGTTTTGTATGTATATATATGTATATATGTGTGATATGATATATATGGTTATTTTTACTAATTGATTTTACTAATTTGATTTTTCAAATTTACAAATATTATACTAATATACTCTCATGCAGAACTACACCTTACCAAAAATAAATAAATAAATGAATGTATGACAGGAATATATTCTAAATAGGACTCAAAGTTTATAAAAAGAAACGACAAAGAATATAAAAGGCAAGAACTAACAGCAAAGGAAAACAGGAAGACATTTTTTTGTTTTCTTTATATTTTCTATTTATTATTCTCTATTTTTTCTTCTCTCTTCTTCCTTTTTTCTTTTCTTCCTTCTTCTACCAT
>NC_068985.1:56922912-56923633 GCF_001194135.2 Octopus bimaculoides | reverse complement strand
TGTGTGTGTGTGTGTGTGTGTGTGTGTGTGTGTGTACATATATGTGTGTATACATGCATATATATTCTTTGTATTATTACATCATCAAACGCACACATCCTTTTTGCAAGTAAGTTGATACTTTATTATTCTGACGTGACTCTATCCTTCTTTCTTTCTATCTATCTATCTATCTATCTATCTATCTATCTATCTGTCTGTCTGTCTGTATGTCTGTCTTTCTCTATCTTTGTATCTATACCTCTATCGATCTACCTATCTATCTTTCTTCTTACACATCTCCCCCTCTCGCTCTGCTTCCTTCTGTTGTCCTGGCTTCTACTTCACTGCTACACACATCTCTCTCTTCCTTCTCTTTCCACTTCCTCCCTCTACCATCCTCACTACTCACGTGTGACCCGTGTCAACTCTCTTTTCACTCCAGCCACTATGAAGGCGAGACGAACTGTTAGCGTTCTACATCAGATTCGCGTTTGGCCGTACCGCTTTTTAATGTTGTTTTCACTGTCCAGTTTTTCCTGTCTTGGTTTGTGTTTGCCACCTTGGAATCCTCTGTTTAGTGGATCGAACCACTACTCAGGAAGAGACTATTCTAGAGTACTTCTGCTTTATGTTCGAAACGTCTAGTTAGAATAGAGGCAGCTGACGAAGGATTAATTCCAAGTGGCTATCTGTTTTCCTATGTGTTCGTTCCGTTGTCTGTAGTTCATTGTTCTAACGT
>NC_068985.1:56921658-56922424 GCF_001194135.2 Octopus bimaculoides | reverse complement strand
TATATATATATATATATATATATGTGTGTGTGTGTGTGTGTGTGTGTGTGTGTGTGTGTGTGTAGTCGAAATTTATAGGAAAACAAAAGATGAAGACAGGTGTATGTGTATGAATATCAAGGAGGTGTGTTCGTTTGACGCTCGTGAAAATGAAAGTCTTTTAAGTTTCGAGCCTACGCTCTTAAACAGAGAGGAATAAGAGAAAATAAACAGAGTGAAAGAATGAAAAAAACTTGTAGATTTAGCGAAACAGTTTGAAAGAAGTTAAAAGAAAAGAAGGTAATAAAGTGCTGGTGATCCCAGATGAAGGTGCGCGTGCGTGTGTATGTGAGAATGTGCGTGAATGTGTAAGTGTGTTTGAATAGGGGCTAGTGACTCTAACGTGTGTGAGTGTGTGCGTGTGTAAATGTGTGCGTCCGTAATGTATGTGTGTGTGTGTTGTGTGTATCAGTTGAAATGTTCTTTTTCACGAGGTGGATGCACATGCGTGTGCATGTATGCGTATACGTGTGAGCAAACAGTGTGCATATATGTCGTGTATATATGTGGGAATAAGTTAAATGTGTCTATGTATGTAGCGTGTATTAATATCGCGTTGTGTGTGTATGTATATATAGCTTGTGTTCAGGTATTATGTGCTTGTGCGAGTGTGGGACTGTGCATGGTGGTGTGTGGTGTGTGGTGGGGATGTTGGGAAGTGGTCAATGCTAGTCTGTGTGGAGGGGTGTGGGGTGAGGTACACAAACGCACACACACACACACACAC
>NC_068985.1:56914946-56921648 GCF_001194135.2 Octopus bimaculoides | reverse complement strand
AATGTACTGTTCTGTGTTGGTAAGATCATGAAAAAAGTACTCCATCTGGTGAGAGATAAATATTATTTGATAAGCATAATACATGTTTTTTATGTGCTATTAATAGTTCTTCTGCTGAGAACATACCTAATAAGGAATGATAGCATGTGTAACAACTCCGCGCAGTCATCACATAGCATAAAGAATTAAAATTAAATGAGAGAAGAAACAAAAAGACGAGAAGGGCGCATATAGAAAAAACGGTTTGATTATGTCCTTATTTCGGGAGGAAGTCATGTGATTAACTGGGTTTAACATTCTACAAGTGAGTTTATCATGGAAATTAGATTTATAGTCTTTTAAAGTGATAAAAGCTTCTCTTTTACCTAAGCATTCTAATCTATCGTCGATATTACTATGTTTAGCGGGGAATTTAGCCTCATCATTAATATCATTGTATCTATCAACGTTAGCTTTCTTTATGTATAGTGAAAATTTAGCAACTTATTCTCCAGACTATTAGTAACCTTATGTAGGGTATTAGTCTTATCAGAAAATACGAACTTCTTTTTGGAACTTCGAAAGTTTTTGATATAAGATTTCATTTCAGATTAGATTTCATTTTAAAAGTTACTAATGATCTATATAAGTTGCTAAATGACACCATTTCCACTAAATACAAGAAAGCTAACGTAGAGAGATACAATGATGTTAATGATGAGACAAATTCCTGGTTACACGTGGTAATATCGACGATAGATTAGAATGCTTAACTAAAAGAGAAGCTTTTATTACTTTAAAAGACCATAAACCTAATTTGCATGATAAACCTACTTTTAGATTGTTAAACCCAGCGAGATCTGAAATTGGGCTAGTAGCGAAAAGACACTACGAAATATTAATAACAAAATTAGAGTGACCACTGGGCTTCAACAATGGAATAATAGTTTTACTGTTATTGATTGTTTTAAGAACATTAAGAACAATAATAAGGTCAAATTCACCTAGTTTGACATAATAGATTTCTATCCCTCTATATCTAGATCGCTGCTTGATAAATATCGAATTTGTTAAATTATATGCTGATATTGACCCTATAGACCAGAAATTTATCAGGCATGCGACGAAAACGCCACTGTTTAGTAAAGGATTAGCAGGGTAAAAAAAGTCATATAATGATTAACTATTAGATGTATCTATGGGGTTGTACGATAGTGCTGAACTTGTGGGTTTATTTGTATTAAACACGTTGAGATCGAAGTACCCATTTCATGACTTTGGCCTATACCTAGATGACGGTTTACCACTTCCCATAGGTGTGATGGTCACACCCTTGATAGATTTAGGAAACTAATTTCAACCTTCAGTCACTTAGGCCTTAAAATTACAGTAGCTCCTAATCTGTCTATACTTAATTTTTTAGATGTTTCCCTAGAAATGAACTCCTTTTATAAACCTTTCCATAAGCCTAACAACGAACCCGCCTGTATACATATCGTCTTGTCACCCGCCTCTAATATTTAAAAATCTGATAGCTATTGTTAGTAACAGGTTGTCTAACCTCCCTTCCACTAAGGAAATTTTCGAGAAAGCAGCCACCTACTATAGCAATGCCCTAGCCAAAATCCCTCTAGTATTAATAAGAATAATGATAATAGACCCAGTGTTCTTTAAAGATAAAGTAATAGATAATCCCTCTAATACAAATCAGAATAATAATAAAAGACCAAAATATAGACCAAGGAAAGTTATTTAGTTCGCCCCTCCCTTTTCCATTAATGTAAAAGCTAACATAGATAGAAGATTCATGTCTCTCCTAGATAAATATCTTCCAACAACTCACAAGTACAGGAAAATGTTTAACAGGCGCTCGATAAAATTATCATATGGTTGTTGCCCCAATATGAAGAGAATCATTACACGAGGTCAAACCAAGAGCCCAAATCTAGTCGTAATTGTCGTGACACAGGATCATGTCCACTTGACCAGTGATATATAGTTAAATCTGTGATATATGAAGCAGACGTTGGTGCAACGCTAGATGATAATACAGCTGATAAAAAGGTCTACATTGGACTATGTGAAAGAGAATTTAAATATCGTATGTTGATTACATATCTTTCTTCCGACAAGGATAAAAGCAAAGTTACTACGTTGGCTAGCCACATATGGAGTTTGAAATCTAACCACATATACTTAAGTGGAAAATAATCGAAAAATCTACACCTTATATTAATCGATCGAATAAAGGTATGCTTAGCTGAAAGCGCTCAGATCCTTTTCAGATGTAAGATATCTAACTCAATACTGAAATCTAGGTATGAAATTTTCAGCGTGTTTAAGCATATCCCTAAGTTCCTTGTGAATAATTGTAAATTTCCGCCTAAATCTGAATAACTCGTCGCTATTTTTCCAGTCTTATAATTTAAAGTCTAAGGAAGATAACGCTTTTGCCTTTTTACTTATATCTGATTACTTTGCAGTTTTCCGTTGTTTAACCTTCCTCGTTGCTTATATGCTTCCTTCTCGACTTTTCGCGTTTCTTTTCTCATTTAATTTTTAGTTCGTCATGCAAGGTGGATTGTACCTGATAACTATACCGAGATGTTACACATGTTATAATTCATTATTTGGCATGTTCTCAGTACAAGAAACCGTGAGTATCACATAAACATATATTGTGTCTATTGAATAATATATATTTTACTGAGTTTTGAATTTCTTTTTTTTTTTTTTTTTTTTTTTTTTTTTTTGCAATCGACTGATAATACAGACTTGCTCAAATGCATCAATAAATTAACATTGATATTTTTTCACCGTTCTTACAATCATCTGAAATAGGACTGTCAAAGCGCCATAATCGAGCAATTTTGCTATTCAACTTTAAAAAAGGAGGTAAAGCAGCTGAAACGTCTGCTCGCAATATCAACGAACCTTTCGGTGAGGAAATGACCAGTGAGTGGTCAACTCAAAAATGGCTGAAATGGTTTCGCAATGGGTACCTGAGCCATGAAGATCGTTAGCGTAGCAGATGTCTCTCTCTCATCGATGATGGTCAATTAAAGCCCGTCATTGCGAAAGATCCACGTAAAACCACTCGAGAACTGGCAAAAGAACATGAAGTTAGCTAGAAAACTGCCTGCAACGATTTGCATGCGATCGGAAAATCAAGAAAGCTCGACAAATGGGTGCCACACTATTTGAATGAAAATCAGAAAATGCGTAGATATGAAATTTGCTCGTCGCTTCTTCTGTTTCCAGACAGATCCATTTCTCGACTGTATTGTAACGCAATGAAACGTGGATTCTGTACCATAATGAAAAACATTCTTCGCAGTGGTTGGACCAAAATGGAGCAGCAAAAGCCTTTCCTAAAACCGAGCTCTTCCAAATGAAGGTTATGATGGCTGTTTGGTGGTGTACTGCTGGAACCATCCGCTATCACATCTTAAAACCAGTAAAAGGCATTACTGCAGAAGCATATTGCTATGAAATTGCTAAAATGAACGAAAAACTGCTAGTCATCTATCCCAGACCTGTCAACAGATAAGGGCCAATCATTCTTCATGACAATGCTCGACCACACGTTTTACTAATGACGCTCCAGAATTTGAGCGAACATGGCTACGAAGTTTATTCCCAGTTTATTCCCTAAATCTTTCTCCTAACGGCTACCACTTTTTCAACCAACGTGATGGTTTCCTGCAAGAGAAGGAGTTCCAAAATCAAACCGATGCTGAAAATGCGTTCAAAGAGTTCATCAGCTCCAGAACTTCAGATTTATATGTTACCGGAATAAACAAACTTGTAACTCGTTAGCACACTTGTATTGATTGGCATAGTACTTACTTTGATGAGTAAAATTTCCGCATTGTTGAAATATATTGTGATGAATTTCAGGTTTCAAAGCGTTGCTTACTTTTAACTCAACCTGATACAGGATGATTCAGAAGTAGCGCCCAATTTCTGAGAAGTCTTGACTTTCTTCGTTGTTTTGCAGGTTATTACTGACTGTTTTGGGACGTTACTACCTCTGGACCATGTATCATGTTGTTAATACTCTTTGATATCCCGGCCCGAGAAAAAGGATTGGGAGTCAAAAGTATCTCACAGCTGGGAAGTCATACATATCAACCCTAAAACAGGAATCGGGCGCTGATTTTCACACTGTATATTCATTTACATAGGCATATACGTACACCTACATGCACACATACAGATGAATTTATAAGCATATATAGATATATACACACACATAGATTCATACACATATACATTTACATACATCATTACGCTTTTAGTTAGAAAATGTTACAATAATCATCACTACAATCATGATGTTAATAAGAAAGGGATATATATATATATATATATATATATATATATATATATATATATATATATATATATATATATATATATATATATATATATACAAAGTCTATGTCGTTACACACAATATTTACAAAAGCGAAACAAACACTAAAACCCAAAAAACGAAAAACATAACAGTGTATATATATGTGTGTGTATTAGTAGACATTCATCCTTTTACACACGCATATACATTCACTTTCGCATATATCTTACTGTACATAAACTATTATATAGGTATTTCAACACTTGTAATTATATATATACATTCATCCAAATTAAGCAGCGCCCGAACCCTCTTTATGATGTAGCGCATCAGATGGAGGCTGTCATAGATGCTCCTGCCCGGCAAGGCGCAAATTTTAATGTCCGTTCGGTTCGTCTTGTATTATCGGTGATGGGAAGAAGAGGAACACTTCATATCATACTGCTAAAGCATGAAAACTTTGATTCTATTGCACACTTTATCCTAGAAGATGGAAGACACCAACTCCAAGAACAACGCTGTTGCAGCAGCTCAGGATGCTTGGACCCTCAACACATGGTCATTACTAACAGACGGGGACCAGATGACCATTAGAGCCAACAATCATGCAACATGAAATTATTCATGTAAAATCATATGTTGTATTCCTACAGATTTGATACTCAGAGTAATGGAAAATATCAAGTTCTTTTTATTTGTTATACGTCACATAAAGCAAAATTGTAGGTCGATTTTTTTTTTTTTTTTTAATATTTAGATGACTTAGACTAGCTCTGAAGAAGACCAAATTTATTGCTTGAAAGATGTCGGAGACCACTGAAAAATCAAGCTGTTATAGCTGGCTTAGTAGAGAAGACGAGTGGTGAAGCAAGAATCATTGAGGAAGGTAGAAACATCTGTCCAAGAGTTGCGACTTCTAACTCACCAAAGCTCATGTTGATATGTGGGAGTTTTATCACCTTCATTAGCGGTTGGCCTCGTACGGC
Organism: Octopus bimaculoides; assembly: GCF_001194135.2. NCBI lineage: Eukaryota > Metazoa > Mollusca > Cephalopoda > Octopoda > Octopodidae > Octopus > Octopus bimaculoides. The sequence goes on along the minus strand of NC_068985.1, from coordinate 56,916,323 downwards.
TCTAGTGTCACGTTCGAAGGGGCCAACACACTTTTAATGTTGCTTCACCACCTGATGAGACAACGAATCCGGCATTCGATAACAGAGTATAGCACACCCCTCAGTACTCATGTGTTTACCTAGAAATTCATATTTCATAGAATATATTTACATACGTTCAAATTTGTTTTCTTCACGAATTGCAAGGTTATTCACAAGTAAAATTGTTAGAAGCTGAAGTATTTCCGAGAAATATTTTAATCAAAATATTGCAAATATTTCGTTCGCCGCGCCAAGATCCCAGCTGCTTTTCTTCTTCACATTTACTCCACCACTATTGATCTTACTATGAGAGTTTTGTGGATGCCGAAACAAGAATCTAAAAAGGAACAATAGTAAGATATATGAAGTGTTTCTTTTGTTCCTTGCCTATTATTCTGTCCGGGTCAATGAAGCATAAAGACATCCTTAAGCCAAAAAAAAAAGCCAAGGATTGCTGTACATCTAGCCAGCTATACAAATACCTCTCCAATTCTCAGCTTTAATTATTCTCCAAACTATCTGTCTTATTATAATAGTATTTGACGTCTATCGTAAATCGCTAATCAATACAATCGATTTGGTTTCAATAAATGGTTTAAGCAAGCAGGTGTTTTGTTCAGCATTGTGTTGTGTTTTTGTTCTTTTATTTCATTAATTTTCTCTGGTGTACGTATGTATGTGTGTATATGTGAAGATGTATGTGTATATGCATATGTGAATATTTGTGCTAGAGTATGTGTATATGTGTTTATGCGCTGAAATGTGTATGGGTGTATGTGATTATGCGTATAAGTGTATAAGCTTAGGTGCATGTATATATATGTATATATATATGTGTGTGTGTGTGTGTGTGTGTGTGTGTTTATGTATGTATGCATGTATGTATGTATCTTGATCTATTCATGAAATGCTTCTGTACATTTGTTTATCATGTGTATTAGTGCGAGTGTTTAGGTTCTGTAAATGTGCATGTAGGATGCGTATGAAGTATGTTTATCATGTATATGAGTGTATATTAAATGGGCGGCTTTATGATGCTTCTGATGTATAAGCTGTGTTTGTATATATGAGACTGTGCGTACATGCATAAACGCGTGTGTATGTATGGTTATCTTCGCCTTCTTTGTTTAGCTGATTATAACAATAAGGGACATGTAGAAAAAGCGTTAAACACATAAAGCAACATTAAAAATTAGAATAAAATGAAGAATTGATGAAGGAATAAAAAAGCAAAAGACGCAAGGAACATAAAGTATACTTAAATTTAAAGAAATAAACATAAAAGTGTTATATGCATATACATGTGTGTGTGTGTGTGTCTGTGTCTGTGTGTGTATGCATATGTATGTGTGTGTG
>NC_068985.1:56903923-56913923 GCF_001194135.2 Octopus bimaculoides | reverse complement strand
TGCAAATGAGGGAACGGATGAAGAGGTGGAAAAGAGAGAGAAATAGAATGACAAAGAGAAAGAATGACAAAGTGTGAGGAGAGAGTGCTGAGTGACAAAGCGTGTGAAAGATATAGAATAAAGAAAGAGTGAGAGACAGAGAGAGAATATAATGGAATGACAGAGAGAGAGAGAGAGAGAGATAGAGAGTGAGAAGGAGAGAGAGTGGAGAAAGAGAGAGGTGGAGAAAGAGAGAAATGTTGGTGATAGAGAGGGATGTGAAAAAACAACAGAGACTGTGTATTAAATCTTCGCTGTTTGATATGTTCGATAATTTGTTTTTATTAGTTTATGTTTATTTTTTTAATATTAAATCCTTTATTCGGTTTTCTGAGTTAGTCTGTAAATTTTTGTGCGCTCAGACTACGGCCGGAAGAAATAACAACAAACGCGATAAAACCAATGGACAAAAAGAAATCAGAGACCAACAATAGTTACATGAACAACAGTGGTAACACAAGGAATTATAATAACAAAGGTTATAGAAGAAAGCCAACAACATACAATATTGGCTAAAAATTCTCGGTTAATTAGGCACTGACAAACATGGCTACCACATACTTCTCTGATTTTCTTCTATACCAAAATTTAAAGAACAAATGAGTTTTATATAATAGCAATTTATTGAACGAAAGTATGTGCTTAAATGCAGACCAAATACGTAGGAACATTATTAGAATGTGTGTAGCGACATAATATAGATTATTAGCACTATAGCGTCTCTGAAGACTAGGTGTCAGGATTTGTTCGCTCCTGTTTCTACGCAATATCTGTCAAATATTCTCCACCTCCTATTTCATCTACTATTTATCTTCATGGATTAAAAAGAATTAGCATTTTATATTCTAAAAAAGGATGAATGTGAAAGATATAACTTGACGAGGTTTTACTACACATATAAATGAGTAAAATCACTTACACAGACACACAAACACGTGTTTGTCATTGTTTCATCCAAGGCTGCCCTTATCCAGTACATATATGATCAACATTATTGTAAATATGTCTAGTAATAGGTTGCACTTAATGTACACTCTGGCATTTGAAGGTAGACAGCGAGTTAGTCAAATGTGGCTATTTGTTCTAATATATTGAACGACTGAGTAGATTCTCAGGTGTAGAACATTGTTAGAAGTGAGGCTGCGTTGAAAATTAAAATAATTGGACTTCATAGTTTTGATGAATGAGTAGAAATCTGTAGATTTACAGTAGAGACACAAAATCGGTTAAATCAACTTTCTGTCAGTATATTATTTCTACTTATCGACTCCTGAGAAATGAAATATAAGATCTAAAATAACGCCATTAGATATCAAGTCCTTGAAGGGACCCAATAACATAGGACAGTTTATTTTAACTGGAATTTACCAATGCAACGTTGTTATTGACTTCGCTTCAGACATGTTTTAATTTAATGCATTATGTTCATTTGACATTACAGTGCTTTTATTGACGCATTATAGATCTACGCTATCTTTACATGGGTTCAATGCGCAGTTAAGCCATTCTCTGTATCTTCAACTTCAAGTTTCTCTCTGTAATCAATAGACCCCAGACAAATTACCACTATCACATAAAGAATTAACACAAGATACCCATAAACAAATATTCGTCAAACATTACGAACGCTTTTCCATGTAAAAATCACAGCTGATTGGTTTGATTTAGTGTTTGTCTATCACAAGATTCATGGTGCAATCTATATCGCAGCAAATATGTTACAATTTAATGTAAATTAGTTTGGGTATTAGATAACTCAATCATGTTCCGTTGTCTTGCAGTATTGATCTCAAATATCAATCATTCTCCGAGTTCGTGTGATATTTCAACAATGCAACGATGACTAATCACTGATTGAATGATGTGTTCGATAAGAGGTCAAATATTTGTAGGCTATAATTATCGAATAGATTGTCACGTGACTGACATATGTCGAGTAATGTTAGAATTGATTGAACCAAAATCAGAATACGTTTCCTATATATTTTATGTTATCGTAGCGATAGCATTAGTGTTGCTAGGTTTTGAAATCAGAACGTATGCATTTAACAATATAAATTACATCACCCCAATGTTCAACAGGTACATATTGTATCAAACCCCCGAAAGGATGGAAGGCAAATTCGATCTCGGCGGCATTTGAATTCAGCACGTAAAGACGAACGAAACAACGCAAAGTATTTTGTCCGGCATACTAACGTACTTTAGTAATATTTTATATAGATACAGTATTTTACACAAACATTTTTCGTAAACCAGATTACTGCAAAAAATTGGGTGGTGGGGATAGATCTGTCGAAACAATGCGTAGAAACTAAATATTAATGTAAACATTAATGGAATTTTTGTCTAAATAATTAAATGGAGAGATTTGCAAATTAAGATTTGCTTTGCTAAAAGACCTAGCAGCGAAGACCTCCGAGTTTCTGATTTAAAAACAAGCTCCATCCCACGTATCACTCAATATGAAACAATAAATAATGGTTAATATATCGTTTTATATCATCTGTGTATAAAAAGAAGAAAAAAACCTCTTCAGGATAAATTCTTATTCGTGAGAGCAATTTCGAGAGAAATTTTCATATATTGATTTCAAATTATGGCACTAGGCCAGCAATATCGGGAGTTGGGGTATGTCGATTATATCGACCCCAGTGCTCAACTGCTACTCATTTTTATCGGCCCGAAAAGATGAAAAGTAAAGGTGACCTAATTGGAGCTTGAACTGAGAACGTAAAGTTAGACGAAATACTACTAAGCATTTTTTCCGGCCTGCAAACAATTTTGGCAGCTCACCGCCTTATATTATAAGCTCGTGCCATATAGTATTGACATTTTCTGGTTACTTGTGCACAGCTCACAACCAAACCGTTCATATATTTACATTTGTAGTAACGTCGGTAGATAACCTGTAGCATGCTTTCACGAACAGATTTAGATGTCTGTGCTTGTCGCAAGCAATCAAAGATACACACTATGCTGCACTCAGCCTTCACCCAATGAAACATCGAGGGTGGGACATTTGGAGGAACTAAAGAAATGCCTTTATGATAATCAGCTAAATACTCCAAGCTCTTGGCCACTTATCTTTACTCATGCATCTATATAAGACTAATCTATATCTCAAAAACTAGTTTCAGTGATTACTTAAACTGCTGACTCCTGCCGATCATGTACAAAATAAAAGTGTCCCTGAAAGAACTGTCCTCGTCAGAAATGCTAATTTTCACTGTTCCCTAAAAGAAATCATATGGACTACAAGTATTAACACAATAGTCTTTATTGCAACGTAATTAACTCAGAGTAAATAGCCTTTCTTGCAGCATAGATAAGACACAGTAAAAAAGACACATTTCAACATGGTTATGTCAGAATAAATAGGCACCTTTTGTAACATAGCTGAATAGAACCTACAGCAACCGATATAGACGTTTAGCCTAATGTTCCAATAGATTTACTCTTTAATTTCTTATTCATTATGATAATTATCAATCAATAATTACCACACTTTGTGTAAATAAATAATCATTGATAAATTGATTAATTGAATGCTTGATGCTAAGTGTTTAAGAATAGAACATAGGCAGAGATAAGCAAAGTTGTTTCATTACCATTTAGCCGTGTATTGTAAATGTTTGACTGTCTATTGTAACTGTTTAGCTGCATTGTAACAGTTTGACATCTCTCACTCACATATTCTAGCAATCACACTCTCCACTTCCATACATTTTGTCACGGGGAACCTCATTTTCGACGAGGATTTCACTGCGAGATATATTCCATTGAAGTGAAACAAACGTGTATATATTTCAGTATTTCATGGGGTCGGACATATGCAAAATCGAAATGGTCCAGACGGAAGTGACAGAATGGCAAATTTAACGAGAACAAAAGGTTGACATAGTCTCGGCAACAGTATACACGTATCTGTAACTGGCACTATGTCAGTTACGACGACGAATGCTTCAGTTGATCCGATCAACGGAATCGTTTGGTCGTGAAATTAATGTGTGAGTAGCTGAGCACTCCACAGACACCCTTATTTTAATTCTCAGGGAGGTTGAACTTGATACAGAAAGGGGTGATAATGCTGGCCTTTTCAAATACAGGTACTACTCATACATAGCAGCGGATTTGACTGGAGACACGTGTAATAAAGTGTCTTACTAAAGGACAAATCGTGTCGCCAAGAATCGAACTCATGACTTTAAGATCGTGAGCCGAATACCCTAACCGCTAAGTCACGCGCCTGCACGTATGTATAGCCATGTGCGTATACCAATGGACTGAAATTAGGGTTTATATATTTCTGTGTTTGTTACATCCTTAATCTTGAACTACAGAACAACTGGAAATAGGGGGTTACGGTGGATGCTGTCAATGAATAATGGATTGAATGAGAGATGCAACTGAAATTTGGAAAACGCCGAACTAATTTAAGCTGGTAAATAAGAGCCTGTGGGTTGTACATTGCTCCAAAGAATATTGGCAAGACGTTCTATTTGAAGGTTCATCTGAAGCCAATAATCATCCTGAAGTGATTCAAAATTACGTAATAATTGTTAGTAGAAACTTTTACTGAGATTGTTACATATGCATACATTTCTGGAAGGCATACAGTTTTGACCGTTGTTCATTATACGTATGGGAAAAGAGTACATATTTAAGTTTACTAAAATATGAAGAAATGTGCAACATAACGTTCTTGATAAATTATTTACGCAAGAACTCCTGTAGCCAAAAAGAAAGTATGCAATCAAATGCCTATCGCTAATTACACCATATGTTCTTGGTTTTTTATGTGTGCGATATTCCTGTCTTTTGTAATTACTATGTTGGCCAGCACCGGCTCTTTCTAACTATCTACTCCTTCCAAACCCTGTGTACAACTTTGGTTGTATGTTATTGCGTTATCAGCTAGTTACAGAGTATGGACGATGTAACGAATTTGTGGGTTGGTGGCAAACAAATTAAATGTCGGTAGAGTTAAGGTTTCCTATGTTCTTTTTTTTTTTTGCTTGTATTCATATTATATTTATCAGATTCTTGTCTGATCGGTCCTAATATCAAACAGACTAAATAATGCGGGTTAAGTATTTCCGACAGAAATTTCTGTATTCTTGTAAAATCTCAGGTAGTAAATTTTATCATAAATTTTACCGGTCAAGCACTATTCATCACTGTACAGTCATTTTTTTTTTGTCTGGAGCCGTAGGACTCATAAGGTCGGTTACCCAGTTGTCATGGCATATAGATATCTGAGATCACATTCCCCTCGAACGGGATGCGAGCCTGCGGCAGGATTCAATGCCGGCAATCTTGAGAGGAGAAGGCAAGTCGGTTACATAGACCACTGTACGTAGCCGCTAGTACTTTAGCTTATAGACACCGGGGGCTGAGAAGTAAAGTCCAGGGCGGACTACGTAAAAGCCGACGGAATGGTGCTAGGTAAATTCCACCGTGGTAAATTCCACCATGGAATATTCCACCAGGTAAATATCACCATAGATAAATTCCACCACCGTATATTCCATCAGGGTAAATTTCACCATGGACAGACTTCCACTATAAGTTGCTCCCGCTAATAATCACCGTGGTCAGTTTCTGTAGACCGTGGGCCATTACGTATATTATTTAATCAGTCTGTCTCTCAAGTCTTAAGAAGACAGAGAAAGAGAGAGACAGAGAGAGAGAGAGTCTGAAGGTGCGATAGAAAATTATCTTTATAATCTACTTGAGTTGAGATGGGATCACTTTAATGTACTCCCATCGAGCAAGAATCTATGAGAAAGACACCGTGTATTTCTTTGCGTGATTGTTCCTTAATTATTTTTTCTCCCTCGTACTTTTTGTATTCATTGACATTACTGATATTATTTTTTATGCATACTTTTTTTTATTTCCATAATATCGTAACCCATATAATACTATGATACTACTACTACTACTACTACTACTACTACTACTACTACTACTACTACTACTGCTGCTGCTGCTGCTGCTGCTGCTGCTGCTGCTGCTACTGCTGCTGCTGTTGATTCTGCTTCTACTACTATTATTAATAATAATAATAATAATAATAATGCGGGAAATATTAATAATGCCCGGATGCAGTACCAGGCAGTGGCTCTCATGCCTTCTGATCTTAATTCATTGGAAGTGTTATCATGTACATTGATTTGCCACAGATTTGCTTGTCAGTTGTTTGACCTTAACCAGGCGAGCATGTCCCTTGGTGGCTGAGGATATGTGCATCTCTGATCATGAGCAGAAGTATTGGGGGAACATCATAGCCATGTGTTGAGAGGAAATCTTTCGGGTTTGGATAATTCACCTTTGGAAACATGGGTGTTTTGCTCAACATCCTTCAACAAATCTTATTCAGGGTCCTTTTCAGTGGGATGGGCTACTGCAGCTGAAGAAAATTTTAACTGGGCCCCACCTGCAAGGTGATGCGTTGTTTGTCTTGATATGAGTTCACCATGTCACGTATATATGGTTGTGATGCATGTGCCTGGTGTACCCTTATCAGACGGGTAGTCATGATGGGTATAATGAGCTTCGTATATTTTGCCTCAGTCTCACTTTGATGGTATGCACTGCTCTGTCACTCAGTAATAATAATAATAATAATAATAATAATAATAATAATAATAATGATGATGATGATGATGATGATGATGATGATGATAATTCCAGCCATGGTGAAATTTACCATGGTGGAATATACCGTGGTGGAATTTACCTATGGTGAAATTTACCTGCTGGAATTTTCCATGGTGGAATTTACCACGGTGGAATTTTCCGTGGTGGAATTTACTACGGTGGAATTTACCACGGTGGAATTTACCACGGTGGAATTTACAGGTCACCAACGGAAAGGACGCCAACCAATTTGTCCGACGTGCTAACCCTTCTACCATCTCGTTAAACTTTTTCTAGCATGGGGGAGATTAAATTAATTAAGCGCCTGGTGTTTGAGTTGGCATCTGTATCAATAGTTCCTTGTCGATACTCGTTATTTGTACTTATTCTTCCCTTGATATGCTGGTTTGATACAGTTATCTTTTGACTAATAGCTATTGATTTTATTTTACTCCCTTTCTTTAGTTTGTTTTCTTGAGAAACTTTTCTTAATTATAATTATTATATTTAATAAGCTTTGTTGTGTATTTTTATTCTCTTCGTTGTTAACAATGAAGTTGAGGGTCTACTACTGTATTGTGAATGGTTGTTTAGTTAGTTGTTTCCATGGACATGTCTGATATTCACCCTGCTTTAACTGTTTTACTATTTGTGTTCAATCGTCCCGAGTTCTCTTTTGCTTGATTGTACAGCCATTTTCGCTCACGTGATAAAAAGATTTGTAATGTTTTCATATGTTTTCAAAGCTTATTCATAGTAAAAAGGTCGTCTTTGTTGTCTTATTGTATTTTCTTTTGTGGTGGTCTCTGCATTTTGTGTTTGATGGATTGCGTTGTCATGTAAATGCTGGTTTGCATGAGCATATCATTGTTTTATGTGTGTATGTAGTCAGTTGTTTTTGTTATATTCTATTTTGTGTTCGTTATCTGCGTTTTCTACTTCTGTTTCTAATATTGTTCAGATATCTTTTTTTATTCTTATTTTTTATCATAAATCCCTTTATATATACTTGTGAGTTCATGTTTAGTGTTTATTTCACAGCTTAGTTTTGCTTCTCCATAAGACATGTACCATTTTTATGGCTCTCTGATTTGTTAGTTATCATAGCGATATATAATATTATAAAATGAAAATACAATACGTGGACAATACTACAAGGAATTGTTCTTTAGTCTAACATTTCCATTGTAGGCCTATTTTCGCTTTGTTGGATGTTATCAATAGTTGAGGGCATTTTTTCAGACGAGTTAATCTTTTTGAGAAGACAAGGCTTTTAAGACCGAGGTAATGTTACCTTTGTAATATAATAGTTAGTTTTAAACCAATGATATAGATAACTATGTTAAGCTCCGACCCGTAGTTACTACTTTTTAAATATTGGTTTCAACTTTTGGCACAAGGGCAGCAATTTCGAGCAAGGACTAAGTTGATGAGATCAGCCACAGAGCTGGACAAGTTCATGCAACTTCAATCAGACCTTGCTATATTATTTGCATGATTCCTCAATTCACTTTTGTCATGATCAATAAAATGCATGTCGCGCACTAATCACCACCGGTAATCTTTCCTTTCTCGAAAACATATCAGCGCTACTCATTCCTCTAAACCTGGCTAGAGAAAAAATGCTTTAAATTGGTGAAACAATTGGACAGAAATTGGTACAATTCAGAATGGTCGCTCGTGGAGACCATTCCTAAACGATTAAAGAAGGTCTTAACAGGGCTCCGTGTAAAAACTCATGTCAATATTTACCCAACGATTAAACAGATGAAGTATATCATATATCAGCAGGGTGTATATATCCATCATCTACGCCCACTAGACCTCGTAGTGACGCGGGATAGAGCTTTCTGGCACCTCCTCCATAGGTTTCTATCACAAGCTCTCGTCATTACACTTTCCAATTGAATTCTCTGGTGTGACCAAGTAAGATCATAGTTAATATCCAACATCTCGGACTTGGTATAACTCTACATATCCTACCGGTTAGCATGTCTTGAAGAAATCATCTCGCGACACTTCTGCGACGTTTCTAACTTACGCCCATAATACTGGAGGTCTAACCTATCAATGCGTAGGAAAAGGGTCTCAATCTGTAGAGACTCCTTTTTGCTCGAGTTACGTACACTGTCCAGTAACGTCACCCACAAATCATTCGAAGGAACCTCATTTCGGCCGCTTGAAATTGCAATTAAATAATTAACTCAAGAAAATATGAACTACACCATAATAATAATTCAAGAAACTTGCATATTTTTAATTTATAGATACCTTGTTAGATAATCCACGAGCTGTTTCTGGCTGGCCTAGAGCATCCTGCTGAGGGTACGGTGGTACATCGACGTCTTCCTGGGGTTCAGCGTCTTGATCAGAACGATAAAGGTGGCGGACTCCACTACACACAGCTGTAGCATGCTGTCAACAAACAGGTCTTCAATCTTTCTGTCCACCATAGACTGACGGGTGCCAGTGCCAACAGTTTGGGTAAACGCCACGCCAATGCTTGGCTTGTGTGCTTTCTTTGCACATAACTGCGATGAACGGCTACAGGAACTAAAACTAGAAGATTGCTTGTGTTTCGCACGGGAAGAGCCGGCGTCAATCCTCTCCTCAAGCTGGATGGCACACGTTGGGTGTCACTTCAAGTTGCAGAGCCTCACAACTTGTCCTTTAACGGTGGTGTCCATGGGCTGGTACATGACGCACCGGAAGTACAGGATTTTGGCGTTTCTCTTATCTTTTACCTTAAGGACAAAATTATCATCCAGTTGGGGACAACGGGTCCTGAGACTCATGGCTCTCAACCTGAGTGACTTCTGCCTCACCCTCAACCGTCAAAGACTCCTCAACAGGCCCTTCATCCTCAGGCCGAACAAAAACGTGTTCACCTTCCATAACGATAAGCGATAAGTTGATAAGCCGATAACGTACACTGCTGTCACTGACACAATACGTTTGTCTGTAATGTGACAACGTCGTAAGTAAACACAACTCAAAACTGCAGAATTACACACTACTGTTCAGCTAACTGCTGCTGCGTCGACCATTCTTCTCGTGTCCCTTCTACATGCAGTCAACCAATAACGTATCTGATGGATATTCAAGATACGCCCACAACAGACAAGAACAAACGTATGAATTCTGTTAGCGGATTTAAAGTTAATCGAACTACAGTTAGCGGAAGCTAATTGGTCAGCTAATGGTTTCTAAAGTTATCGTAAACGTTAATTCGTTAAACGGAAAGTTACCGTCCCTAACGCAGGGGAACCGATATATATATATATATATATATAATATATATATATATATATATATA
>NC_068985.1:56896421-56902109 GCF_001194135.2 Octopus bimaculoides | reverse complement strand
ATATATATATATATATATACGCATATATATACACATTCTCACACATATCTCACACATATCTATCTATTTTGTAATACACACACACACACAGACAAACAAAGTTATGCTTCTTATATCATGTTATACATAAGAGCGATTTAGCATTAAAATAAGGGATCCCTCAATACTTTCTAGCAGTGAACTTATTCCTTAGCAATGAAAGATTGGCTGTGAATTCAAAGTTTCGATTCACTGGTGTTCATCAAACTGTTTTACTTGCTTTTATATATTCTTTAGCAAGTTTTATTTGAGGGTCTAGTATTCTTGTTGCTATGTGAATGATAATGAAGCGTGGTGTAAGTAAGTCGGTAAATGAGTTGTGTAACAAGGAAAGGAGGAAGAAATTGTTTGTAGATTGTGGGCTGCTAGAAAGTACTAGTTCTACGGGAAAGGGAAAAGGTTAGGATATCAGCCTCTACCGTAAATGACGAGGTAGAATCTATAAGGCGATCTGGTGCCCTCTTTGACACCGTTACGGCAACTTCAGGGCAGATAGAATTATTTTTCAGCCCTCCAAGGCAATTTTCTTAGGGGAAGGTTATTCCAATGTAAAGCCTTGCACTTGCTGATCACCGCAGCCGTCCTAGACTGCCGGGACAATGTAGTCACACTTCCGAGTCTAAAGAATGGAATCGGACTGCACTGACTCTCTTTCATACTACTAAATGTCTTTAGGAAGAAAACGCATGCATCTTCAAGGACTGTATACAAAGACACTTGAGGCCGTGGCATTTTTCCTCATGATATTCGGATACCACAATGCTGCTGATGATGATGATGATGAAATTGGTGGTACTGGTGGTGGTGGTGGTGGTGGTGGTGGTGGTGGAGTTATTGGTAAGCGGATAGTGAAAAGTGTATTTTCTCTTTTAATTGAACTACGTTTCTTTTTATATCAGCTATTCGTTAACGCATGCGCATAAGTGCAACTCCGTGAAATATTCTTATTTACGTGGCAGATATAACTAAAGGTTGTATCATATGTACGGGCAGATATAACTAAAGGTTGTATCATATGTACGGGATATTTTTTGCTAATCGTGAAAATGGAAAACTAAGAGTGAATATTTATTTTATGAGTGCTGTTAAGTCTATAAAATTGTGCGTAAAATATATAATGTGTCTATATAAAGTGCATTAAATAAACATAGCATTCCAATTTATTTCACTTTTCAATGAGTAGAAGATGAGCGACTATGTTTCCATACAAACGCAATACAGGCTAGCTTTCAGGTTGTTTTTTGTGGGGGGGGGGGATAATGATTTTAGAAATAAGCCAATAGGTGTTATTTCTAATTCCGCGAAATATCCATGGGTCCCGCTACTATTGCATTAACTTGTGACTATCAGTGCATTTTCAGCTGGCCGATACTGGTAATCTACACACCCTATATTGATGGCTAGTGTAATTATCACCCTATAAGTTTTCTTGTGTGATGTCTGTAATGATTGTCACTTTGGAATAGGACTATACATATTTGATATGTTTGAATACATATACGTTTGTATACATATATGTTTGAATACATATGAGTTAGTACACATATCCTTTCATAAATGTATACTTATACGCATGCGTATATATACATATGCATACTAGCAGGCATGATTCTTTGCGCGGATGTGTTCTCAAGCACGAATGTTTGTTCGCTTGTATGTTTGTATATACATTTGTTTGCATACAAGCATATTCATATACTTGTGTTTGTGTACTTATTTGTTTGTACACCTATATGCTTATACCCTTTAATATTTTGTATACATTTATACTGGTATACATGCATTTTTGCTGTGTATTATTTATTTTCTTTTAAAAACATTGGTTACTGACATTTCAGCATTCTCCCTAACAGCCCTGCATTCTAGGAAACCTATACATGCGCTTTCAAGCTTCACTAGACTAACAGTTATATTACCTCTTATCAGAAGATACCTAAACCTGACATTTGCACAAGTTGAATATCGCATTATTTATCTGCAGGTATCAATATTATGTTACTTTATCCTGTCGATTATCATCTTTCTGTTGTGCGTGATATATTCTTTATTTAACGTTTTGGCATTACTCATAGAAATCCGCATGTATATGCTACCTTACAGCAAATGATAATAAAGGAATTCTACTTTATTCATTCCATCCAATTGAATTCTATTCTATCGAAAATGTTGTAGAATCTACAGGGGGTAGATTTCGCTGAAATATCTTCGATAAGAAGTGTTTCTATTACAGGAAGCAAAAGAAAAACAAAAAAAAAACACAGTGAGAGAGACAGAGAGAGAGAGAGATCAGTAAATTTGATTTAAAATGATTAATAGGATGCCGCCCTCACTTATATTTCAGATATTTTATTTTCTGTTTTGTTGTTGTTGCTGGTTTTATTTATTCTGTATGATAATATTTATTGTAAATTAGCAATTTATACTTGTGGGCCTGAATACGCTATCGTTTGTTGCTTGGAAGTGAGTTTCACTATGGGGAAATACTAAATATAACTTTTGAGATGAACAACTATGAAACTGTTCAACAAGCAAAAACGCTATTTGCCCATTTCTGAACATAGATTTTCGACATATTTATGTTTTCAAGGCTAGATGAAAAAGAAAGCAAAGAGGTATGGAACGTGACAAATGTATTAAAATTAAAGTTAATATCTTGTTGTTTGATGTCAGCTTGATTTATTTTATCATCCCGAGTTCTTGGCCAAATACATCAGTTTCACAATATAAAACGATATTATTACTACCGAATATAAATGTCTTTCACAAAATTTTGACATGAGTGATATTACATTCATTTTTCTTTTTCCTCTTATACAATTTTTGTTCTTTTCGTTATTTATTGCTGTGTCACGGCTACTACTTTTACTCTACTACTTTACTTAGCTACTATAAAACATACCATGGAATAAAGAAGAGGTTGATGGTTCCACCTCAGATTATACACAAGTTATATTTTCTATCGTGTTAGTAAATTTTCCACGACTGAGATTCATAGTACCGAAAATCTCAATTTATTGTTAAGTTTGTAATAGATATTACTAACTCCTTAACTCCAAAGAGAGATACGGATCAAAGGGGATGTTCTGGGTAATGATGTGTCATCGGATGAAGCAGAGATTAATATGTCACTTATTCATCAGAAAAAAAAAAACAAAGTGACATAATTAAAGCGGCCAAATCTGACATTGTTATAGGAAGAGGAGTGGAGTAAGACAAATAATAATGGTAGATGGAGAGAGGGAGAGAAAGAGAAAGAGAGAGAGAAAGAGAAAGAGAGAGAGAAAGAGAAAGAGAGAGAGAAAGATAAAGAGAGAGAGGTTAAACAGTAAGCTGGCAGAGTCGTTAGAGGATCGGACAGAATGTTGAGTTGTATTTGTTCGATTCTGCACATTTAGTTAAAATCCTACAAGGTCAAATTTGTCTCATCACTTCGACGCTGATTAAGTGTCAGTCAGATTAAATAAGTGTCAGATGGACTGGTGGAACTGCCGGCTGAATAACTTTCGGTATTTCTTCTGATTCTTTGAGTTATAATTTAAAATTTCGCCATTGTCTATGTGAGTGGGTGATTTGGAAAAGGAGGTCACCCTCTTGAAATCTATTGAAAACAGGGCATAATTTTAAAGATACCTTTTTTCCTTTCCCGCAGTCTTGTAGTCACGTTCATTTATTTGTCTCCTTATTAAAGGTATAGGAAAAATTATTTGGGTTTTTTTTTTACTCCACGTTTACCACTAACAGGGCTTTAGGTGCATATAGCTGAAGGAGTAAATTATAATGCAAGCATTCGAACCAGGTCAGGTTTCTGTTGATAACCTGTCATCATGGTACACTGCTTCATACTGCAAAAGAACCAGTTCGAAACATTAGCCAATCCCCTCTTAAATCTGAAGCTATCGTCTAAAAGAATAAAGTGACATTTAATAACATAGTCCTAGATATGCAAAGGACGAGATGGTCGTAAGTGTGCCTGTCAAGGGTTAGCTGGGTCCAAACTACACAAAACTATGGCTAGTGTTTTTTCTGCCTCTCTTTATACAAGCCAGGAAATTCATACAAATATATCCTGCTTCCGCACGCCCTGCTTTATTTTTTTCCTTGTGTCAATCATGAGTCTGTGGCCATGTTGGTCCACGCCTTGAGGTATTTTCGTCAACTGAATCGACCCCAGTATATTTTTAAAGCCTGGCATTATTCTATCAAGCTCTTTTTGTCGACCCAGTAAATTACAAGGACGTAAACACACCAACACCGGTTGTAAAGTGGTGAATGGGGGCAAACACATACACAAAAACATAGACTCACTCACACATACGCACACACATACATACATGTGTGTGTGTGTGCGTGTGTGTGTGTACGACTGGCTTTTTTCAGTTTCCGTCTACAAGGCTTTGGTCGGCCTGATACTATAGTAGAAGAATCTCTCCCAAGGTGCCACGCAGTGGGACTGAATCTGGAACTATGTGACTAGGAAGCAAGTTTCCTATCACACATCCACTCCAGCACCTATTCACTAATTAACAGAAATATTCTCTGAAGTTAAGGTACTAAGGAATGAGGTGTCTTTCTGTATCATACAACAAATTATATATGTTGCCTAGCTTTTGAGAAGTTCGGTAAAATATTCTTCGTTGGAAATAAAGCGTCCTAACAAAAACAAATATAAGAAAACGTGTCGCAAAGATGTGAGAATGATAAAAAGAAACGACGTGGAAATGCAAGCAATCAGTTTTACGTGTGCAAATGTCTAGTTCTATTTTAATGGTGCTTTTTTTTTTTTGCCTTCTGAAATTACTTTTACAACGCATTTCATATATTTTACGAATTCCATGGAAAGTTATTGCTTTCAGTATACGTATCGATTAAGGTTACTGGTTTTATAATTATTATTTCTCACAACTAACAGAGCGAGTGGCACAAGCAATAATAGTGCAAACTACTTTGTCCCACGCACTCTATTTGAAATCGTGTTTATATTATTGATGGTCTTTCTTACTGATTTTTTTTTTCAAAGATGAAATATGTTTACAAGACATAAGGTGATTCGGTCACATCTCACTAAAAATAACAAGTGTTTAATTACCTTTGAGTTCTGAAGTAAAGCTTGCCTGTATATTACCACATTTAGTTATCATTTCATTCAAGGGTAAAAGGAAATACACTCGTATGTTTTTGCCTATAATTTAAAAGAGTTTTGATGTGATATAGTTTCGAAACAGAACGTGTTGTATCTTAGGAGGGTCACGCACAGGTTTGTTTCTTCTTCTTCTTCTTCTTCTTCTTCTTCTTCTTATTATTATTATTATTATTATTATTATTATTATTATTATTATTATTATTGTTTAGTAGTTTTATTTTTATTTTTATTTTTATTTTTATTTTTATAACGTGCTTTCACTTCACTACCGAGCGCAGCTCTGTGCGCCTTGGGTATGTGCTGTGGTTTGCTGTGGTGCTCTTATGTTTACTGTATTGAAAGTGTTTTGCGTTTTATTATTATTATTATCATTATTATTATTATTATTAGTATTAGTAGTAGTAGTAGTAGTAGTAGTAGTAGTAGTAGTAGTAGTAGTAGTACAGAGCCGGAAAAATACTTGGCAGCAAATTCTTCCCACTTCATCCTGAGTTTAAACATCAATGGAG
>NC_068985.1:56884028-56888831 GCF_001194135.2 Octopus bimaculoides | reverse complement strand
ATATATAAATGTTTATATACAAATTGATATGTAGACTTTATGTATAAGTAGTTTAATGTTCATTTATTTATAAGTAGATAAGTAGATTTAAATTTAGGTGTCAAGAGATATCTACTTTCTAAGAATCGCGTACTGAAAATATAGACGGTGAAATAGTGAAACTTTTGATTGACTAACTTCGAGAACATCTTCGCAGTATTCTCCAACACAGTCAGGTTTAAAATTGATGCAGCAAAGTATTTCACATACCATGAACCACTACATTAATCACCTCTCGCAATCTGAATGCAGGGAAGCATCATAGACTAGAAATATAAAGGAAACATTATTTTTGTCTGTGATATAATTTTCTTCATGAGCCTGAACGTACATTAATAATTCACATGAAAGTAATCCAACTGCTTCTATTTATGTAGACATGTATGTAGTAAAATGTACTGATTTCTTTCTTGATATATTGTAACATATATATCAATCTGTGTGAGGGAATGTGAAAAAATGTGGATGAATATGAAATGTCTATATAACAATGTAAGCATATGCCTATGTATATAATGGATAATGATGTATATTCATGAATGTTTAATATGAGGCTACATATACGAGCGTACGTTTGTATACTAATGTGCGTGTGTGAGTTGGTATTTGCGAAGAATAGACGTCCCAATGTATACATGAACTTTAAGAAGTTTGGTACATATAGATGTATGTTCTTGTGCATATATGTAGATATATTGAATTTAAACGATTAAATGTTACATATATGCATATATCTATATGCTAGTATACATATGCATATACGTATGTGTATGTGCGTGTCTGCGTGTGTGCGTGTCTTTGTGCGTGTGTGAGCATGTGTGCATATACATACATACGTGTACGTGTTTTTCTTCTCTTTTTTTAATTTAGAGTAAAGTTTGAACGCCGTCCGACTTGGTATGAATTTGTAAGGGAAAGTATCTTGATTTAACTGTCATTCAAATCTTAAGAAGGTCTTGGAGACTTTTATAGTCTCAGACACAGTGATCATTTCTAGTGTATGCATTAAGGATTTGCATTCTCTCCCCAATATGCCAAGTTCAGCTTACTTTGTCCCAGACAACTCTTCCATTTTTGCTAATAATAATAATAATAATAATAATAATAATAATAATAATAATAATAATACCGAGAAAGGCAGCATACATTACACTAACAATACGCATAGAAATATCCCTTGCTTTGATTATCATAGTAATTACCCTTATCAATTTAATAATAATAACAACAAGAACAACAACAACAATAACAATAATAATAATAATAATAATAATAATAATAATAATAATAATAATAATAATAATAATAATAATAATAATAAGTTTTACAATACCTCAAAACTGTTTTATCGATAACCAGGGGATCCTTAGTGCCCTGACAAAAAACATTGTAAAAACATGATACAAATATGTCGATGACTTGGATTGACTTTAAAAAGGCATATGATATGATGCCTCATTCTTGAATCGTTGAATGCTTGTTTGGTGTTCCTGACAAATTTTCTGATGCATAGCATGAAAGAGTAGAAAACCAAATTGTAATCAAGTAACGTATTCCTTGCAGAATTAAAACAGGGACTCGTTTTCTCCATTACTTTTTTGCATTTTGCAATAATACCCATAACAATGACACTTAGGAAAGTTAAGATAGGTTACCGATGTGGGAAGAAAGGTCCTTCAATGAAGCATCTTTTATAAATGGATTACCTGAAATTGTTTGGGAAATCTGAAAAACAGATAGATGACTTCACCAAAAGAGTTTGGAAGTGTGGTAGGGACATCGGTATGAAATTTGGGATCACCAAATGCTCTGTATTTAATATGAGAAGACGGGAGAAAGCAGCCTGCAATTGATTGCGGTTAACATCAGGAGAGACCATAGCTGAACCCGACGGTTGTGGGTATAGATATTTAGGGATTTAGAAGCTGGATGACATTCTACACAAAGCAATGGAAGTCAAGGTCAGTGAGGCGTATCAAAAAAGTGTGAAGATGATGTTGAAATCCAACCTGAATGCCAAGTACTTGATTACCGCAATTGATATCTGAGCAGTTGTTGTGGCCAGATATAGTGCGTCCTTCCTCAAATGGACTAAGGCGGAAATACCAACACTGAATAGAAGGACGAGAACGTTGACGATGCTGCATGGGGCACTACACCCTAAAGCAAACGTAAACAGACTGTATATGAAAAGAAAGACTGGTGGCAGAGCACTGATTAATATAGACTATTTTATAAGGAGTGAAAGGAGAATGCTTGCCGAGTATTTGATAAATAGTGATGAAGACCTGCAGCAATATGCCGCAAAAGATATGGATGTAAATGCAAATGAAATGATGGGCAAGAAGGAGTTTAACCAAAGAGCTATGGAGAAGAGAAAAGATGACCTTCTTGAAATAAGAATGCATAGACATTTTCAAAGGAATACAGCATCAAGGGCATGGCTTGAACGAGGTGAATTGAAGCGTACTACCGAAAGCCAGGCTTTCGCTCCCAATTCAATGAAGAATAACATCTATAAAACTTCTGACACCCAGAAATACAGACTCTGTGGAAAGAGTGTGGAAAATGTGACCCACTTGGTAAGTGGATGTGAGAACCTTGCACAAAAGAGTACAAACGCCGGCATGAGAAAGTATGCGTGTATCTTTATTGGCTTTATGCCATAAATGCCAATATGAAGTAAAGCTATGCAGGAAGATGGAAAAGTAACGATAATCTGGGACTATGATTTCCAGACAGATCGTGTAATCGAACACCGTAGGGCGGATATTGTCACATTGAATAAAAGAGACTAATACTGATAGATCATTTATGTAGCTATACCAAATGAATGTTGTGAGTAAATGGGTTGAAAAAAATCACCAAGTACTCCGAATTGAAAGTGGAAATGGCAAGACTGTATGGAATGCGAGAGGGTAATGTAAAAGTGATACCAGTGGTGATCGGAGTGTTGGGCTCAATCCCGTTGAAACTTCAATACTTCTTAAGGCAACTGGAAATCCCGTGCAGGATTGATGTCTTGCAAAACGCAGTCCTATTGGACACAGCGCACATCTTAAGGAAAGTATTATCTGTGAAGTTCTTGTTGTGATTTTACAGATGACTGAAGACTCTAGTGCATTTTTACCTACACTGTGTTACGAAAGAAGAAGAAGAAGAAGAAGAAGAAGAAGAAGAAGAAGAAGAAGAAGAAGAAGAAGAAGAAGAAGAAGAAGAAGAAGAAGAAGAAGAAGAAGAAGAAGAAGAAGAAGAAGAAGAACTTGTCTCTTGAGGTCTCTGGGTGAGACTTGGAGCCAACTTGTACAAATGTAAAGCAAAAGTCAAACATAAAACAATAATGATAATAATAATAATAATAATAACAGTAGTAGTAGTAGTGTTAATGATAATAACGATGTTGATAATAGTGAAAATAAACCTAATTATATTTGGTGCATAATCTTTTATCCTATGAATATGAGGACAAAATTAATTAAACAAATATATAAATTAATTTATAACCATTTCAACGTCAATAATAAATAAAGGCAAATAAACAATACTAATAATATCAGGATTGGTCATTGCGTAACCAAAAATTTATTTCAAATATTTTCATCTCTTTAAAACTCGGCAACTTCTATAATAATAGAACTGGCAATAATAATGATGATGATAAATATAATAATAATAATAATAATAATAATAATAATAATAATAATAATAATAATAATAATGATGATGATGATGATGATGATGATGATGATGATGATGATGATAACAACAACTATGAGAAGAAGAAGAAGAAGAAGAAGAAGAAGAAGAAGAAGAAGAAGAAGAAGAAGAAGAAGAAGAAGAAGAAGAAGAAGAAGAAGAAGAAGAAGAATGGATAGAGAAAAGATTAACTGAACTGGTTTGAGTAAATTTAGTTGGGGGTTTAAAGATCAGAAAATAGATTTTAGTTGGACTGGAATATTATTAGTCATGCGAAATCTTATAATATTACAAACAAAAGATGTGAGTAATGTACTGAAGAATTATATCAAATATTTATTTCCCGTAAGTTTCTTTTGAAGATACATTCTAAAAAAAATTGCCTATACCTATGCGAGTAAATTTGATTTTGTTAAATATATGTAGATTTCAATTATTTTATTAGTATTGATAAATTATAAATCTGACTAATTTTTCAATTCATATCAATTTATATCAATATGTCATTAATATATCTTTAGAACTAATATTTATACCGATGATATAATTTAGATAAGGATAGTCATTATACGAATATTTTCTTTAATCACTTAATTAATGACAATATTGGTTATAAGTATGTAATATAATTCATTAGGTTAATATATATACATGTATATGTGTTTATGTATATATGTGTATATATATGTGTGTGTGTTTGTGTGTATCAAATTTTTATTTGTCGTAAATTACTTTTGAATACACATAAGATTTTAGCCCGTACACATGTGAATAAACTTTTTGGTAGATATAACTAGATTTCTAATAGTTCATTAGTATTAATAAATAATAAATTTGACTGTGTTTGCAAGTAATTTATTTAGTTGATATCAATATCTTATTAACATATTTTAGTATCAATATCTATACAGAGGATATAATTCAGAGAAGGTATAGTCAATATATGGAATAAATTATTTTTTAAATTTTTTATATCATTTTTAATTATTTATTCATAGAATATTTTTGCTATAGATATAATTTATTATGTTCATATATATATATATATATATATATATATATATATAT
>NC_068985.1:56874467-56876554 GCF_001194135.2 Octopus bimaculoides | reverse complement strand
AATACTTCATTTAGAGAATTAACATTGCTTGTTTTCACCTTTTCAATATCAGTGAAGAATGTCACTGGAAAAGAAGATATAAGATTTGCCAGATTTGTCTCTCTCACCAAGGTCATCAGCTGTCGAACGCCGACGAAGGGAAATAACCCTGAAATCCGGATACGTTCGTGCTGCTGGTCGCGGTCAGAGGGATAACTCCCTTGGCAAACAGGACACAGTCGTGTGTCGATAAGCCAGCTGGAGGAGATGTCCTCCTGGGGCTAAAAGCAACAGTAACATCCACCCCTAGGGGTCAGCCACACTTAAGTGGCAATATACTACACTTTATATATATATATGTATATATATATAACTGTGTCAATGTGTGTGTGCGCGTGTATGTGTGAGTGTGTGAGTGTATGTGTATAAAAACGTAAGCAATAACAGCATGTAAATATTGGTTTAAAAAACTGAACGTTGATGACTCAATAAAATTATGAATATTCACAAGAAAACCAGGACATCAACTCGTTTAATGCCATATGTGACAAACTGTACCTATTCAAAGGTAGTGTGTATGTGAATGTGTGTGTGACTCAGTGTGTTTGTGTATGTGTGTCAGTGTGTGTGGGGATGATGTTTGTGTCTGTGCGTAAGAAAGAGAAAGAGAAAGAAAGAGAAGATAAAAGAATGAATGAAAGAAAGACAGACAGAAAGAAAGGAAGGAAAAAAGGTACTAATGAACGAAAAAAGGAAAAGTCAGAGGCAGTAAGTCAATGATTTCAGCAATGTTGTGGCCAACGATACTACAATCCAAAAGTAGCCTCAATTATGTACTATTTATAAATAGATACGGTGTTGCATAGCTACTTGTGAAAGCAAGCAAACGTTTATCTCCTCCACATTCTTGATAGGGCACTCAGAAGCAAAGTGATCGGTGGATATTCCCATGTATCATATTGTAACATCTTTCATAGGCTTTTACTTCATTCTGCCATCTTGCGTGATGGTGGGGATGCAAGTTTTATTCTTTAGAATTATTCAATTTCATAATTTTGCACTGAATTTACAGATAATTACTCTTTTTTTTTAAATTTCGCCAGGAGAATGGAAGATTTCTGTTTCAATGTTGGTTTATGATCTTGAAAAGTAAAATATAGTTGCATACTGTATCCATTGTAAAATATTCCGTTCTATCGTCGATATCTAATTTGGATATGATTTTCTATTCTTAGATGTTTAGCAGACTGTATTGCAGTCCATGCTTAAGTAGTTGGTAATAGAATTATCCCGTGACATTAGAATGTCTTCTGGACATAGATGGATATTTAGTCTGAATTTCTTAAGTCACGGAATGCAGTCTGTTTAAGAAGTCATTGTTTCTTTATGTGAATTTTATATTTTCAAAATTACATATAGTAATGGTTGTAACAATATTTTGGTGGTGGGCACTTCTTGAACAGAGATCGATATACGCTGCCATTATTTCGATACCTACCATATTTTCTGAAACATTATGAACGACGCTGTATTATTCTAAAAACAATGCCCGTCATCTGTTACAATAATTTTCATAAATTCAACTAGATATTGCCGTGACTTTTTACGTCAAAATGTCAAATTGCTGTTTCAATATTTTGAAGATAGATAGATAGATAGATACATACATACATACATGCATACATACCTACCTACATACATACATACATTGAGGGATAGAAAAATAGATTAGATAGATTAGATAGATAGCTAAATAGTTACATAAATAGATAGATAGACAGATAGATAGACACATACATACATAGTGTGTGTGTATGTGTGTGTGTGTGTTTGTGTGTGTGTGTGTGTGTGTGTGTGTGTGTGTGTTTGTGTGTGCGTGTGTGTGTGTTTGTGTGAATGTGCTTCTCCCCATTTCCACTGCCTGACAACTGATTCTGGTGTGTTTGTGTCCCCATAAACAAGTGGTTCGGCCAAAAAACCTATAGGATAAGTGCTAGGCTTACAAAGAATAAGTACTGGGGTCGATTTCTTCAACTAAATCTCTTTAAAGCGGTGCTCCAACATGGCCGCAGTCAAATGACTGAAACAAGTAAAAGTATAATATATAT
>NC_068985.1:56872435-56874301 GCF_001194135.2 Octopus bimaculoides | reverse complement strand
ATATATATATATATATATATACACGTACAAACACACCCGTATTATAGTTATATGGAACATGAAATTAAAGAATAGTAAAAAGACAGTGCAATATTTTAAAACTCGTCAATTGTTTCAGAAACGTCGGATTTCTGTAATAATCTTAATGTACATAATTTGCAGATAGTACTGTTTTTCTATATATCGTTGGCGGGGAGAAGAGTCACTGCTATCTCTAGCGGTCGAGCGTTTATCATTGATGCGACCAAGGAAGATCGAAATCATGTGGCAGCGAGGTTTCAGCGCCGGAGATGGCGGAGATTCGTCTCCCCATTATCGATATGAAAAAGAGGTCAATTTACACCAAAAGCCAATAAGAGTGTTTCTCCTATGGTATCTAGCGCTGCATAGTTTGTTCTAACAGAACATCCACTGTTAATCGGGGACAAATATTACATTTCAGTATTAATACTGCCTCTATCGTTAATATGTATCGTTTTTAAAATCAAACTATACATACATTTGCTATCACATGAATAAACTACAGATTTCATATAATATATGGACAGTAAGTGAATGGAAGAGTGAGGATTGGGAAACTAGAAGATTATTACATTCCGATTCTTTCATATTAAGCTGATATCATTACTCTATACATATCACCCATAGAAAAGTATAGAGTTTAAATGTTTAAATGAGAATAGCGAATTATTTCATCGTAACTACAGTGACTCAGGAATAATACTTACATCCGAGCAACTGTAGTCTGATTTGTATAATATGACAGCATGAGTCTGGATATAAAAGGAAACAATAAAGTACAAACTAGAAGCTAAGTAGACTAGCGATCAATGTTTAGATAAGATCAAAGCAATAGAGAAACTTTTCAAATAACAAAAGATAAATCCAAAACGGAACTTCAGAAACTACTAAAATAAAATGGAGATAATGTCCTCGTCATGGTCAATATCATACAGAGCGTCACAGAGAGGAAATGAAACACCATTAAAGCTAACAAAGGTTCAAACGCTCAGGACTAAAGGCAAAAACACATCATATTTTAACTACACAGCGTTAATGATTACCTACAATTTGTAACAAAATAAAATAATAAATCTGGGAACTACCACCATCTAACGACTAGGCAATCAGTATTAAAGAACAGTTGGTTATTTCTGCTTGATCAGTCGTCACAAAGATATAATATATCCATAAATACAACAGTGTTTGTAATGATATCTACTGGACAGCTAGCTTGCCAGGGAAATTGATGTATATGATGTAAGCACACACCAGACCCATTATATAAGAATGGTATTGGTATTATATTTTAGGACGTCATTGACCAGGGTGTTAATAATACAGAATAGCTAAGTTGAGATATAATTAAAAACTGAAATGAAAATTTGTGGGTAGTGGCAGGTATCTTTATCTCATGGCCAAAATGTCATCTAAAATGTAATAACACAAATCAGGAAAAGAATATAAACAGTACTTGCAATAAGAGAGCAAAATTATTAATAGTACTGTATATTTGGTATAGTAAATGGAACATATACTAAAAGAGAAATTTCACATCAATACTGACAACGTCACATTAGTTCTAACTGTTCAGAATTTATATAAAATTTATTCCTAGTAATACAATTCACACAATTGTGCAATCAAGTCTTAATATTAATTTCAAATTTTTGCTATAATGCCAGCAATTTCCGGGGACAGCGTAAGTCGATTACACAGACCCTACTGTTTTACTGATGCTTATTTTATCAAGTCCGAGAGGATGAACAGCAAAGTGAACCTCGGTGGAATCAATTCCTAATGTTAGAAACATATTTATAACAGGGTTTATATCTATCTATCTATCTATCTATCTATCTATCTCTC
>NC_068985.1:56854399-56872425 GCF_001194135.2 Octopus bimaculoides | reverse complement strand
TATATATAAGGATATCGTAATGAGATAAAGAACCAAGGCTGTGTATGATATAGAACATTAATAAATAGGTCTTACATCTGTTTCCAGAGGATCACAAGAAGGACTATATTACTAAACCTTCAATACGCATAATATGCCCCACCAAATCCGACCTAGGAAAGGTAAGCAAAAACATAAGGGACAAAATAGTACCTATTGTCAAGGACAGATTGACTTATGATCCCACACTGGTGAAGTTATTACATGGTTCCAACTTCGAATATATAATATCCCATTCCTTTCGACTGGGCTTGATTTTAGGGTGTGGAAATTCTTTGTAGGGAAAGGTAGATATAAAATCACAAAATCTGTCTAAAGTTTTATTCTTAATCTTAGTAGCATTATAATTGCTCTTGTTTCTTACAATTGATTCGTCCCTGTTTTCTTTATCGTAGATTCCTCTGTTATGCGTACCTTTTTACAGAACTGTAAAATATCGTTCTGTATTTCATTAGAGTTAGGGTCCTGTGGTGTTGGGGTAAAATTTAGGCCTTATGACAAAATATTAATTTCTTCTACTGAGAGAGTTTTGTGGATAGATTAATTATCTTCGGTTTCTCAGCTACAGTCTGTACCACCTCGTATCGAGAACACTATTGGTTGGATCTAAAAACTGATTTTTCAAAGTTTTCCTTTTACTACTATTTATATATCCGAGGACATTTTCTCTGTTAACTTGTCCATTTTTGTATTGATTTTGTACGTTTGTTGTTCTAGACTGCGGTTGTTTCTTTCTATAATTGGCGTTCGAGTTGATATGTTTTATCCGATGTATATGTCTTCGGTTTTGGAGAAAGTTCAGTCGAGTGGAAGGGAAAATTTCTATTCTTTTAGTTGGATTATTTTATTGTCGAAGTAGTCTTTCTTATGGAATTGGTGACTATAATGTCCATATTTAGGAGTTTAATTAATCAGTTGCGAATGGTGTTTCTGTATACTACTTTTCTTGAGGAATGAATGGGTTTTCGATTAGAGTACTCGATTTTGAAATAAGATTCATAATTGGAGAACCAAAGAGCACTTCTCTCCCACCGTTGAAGTGATGTTAATTCATCGTTTTCACATTTTTCTCTCCAAAGTTTAATATTGTTTATTTGGCCTTTCTTGGATGTTTTTGAAATTTTGTTTGCATTTGTGGATGAATTACTTAAAATTTTCATTCGTTAGAATTTGCTCTTCGCCGTAATAGCTGCGTTTCCATTCTGAATTTGTCGAGAGCCAACTTTTTTGTAAGTTTTTGTTGTTGTTCATGTTCATTAGCGATATGTTTTATCTGTAGTTTCTCTGGGAGGATAATCGGTGTTAAATTGAGCCACCTTTCATATACATCCGCTTTGCCATATTTTTAATGAACTTCCAAAAGGCAAATTTACGGGCTGTGAAGTTTTAGTTTCATATATGTTTAATAGTATTTCCGATTGCAAAGGTTGTGAGTTGCTGTTATCGTCTTGTTCAGTTTTTGGACTATGTTCTGGCTTCTGGAACATCACTGTTTTTGTAGTTTTACATAAATGGTTCAGGGTTTGGACAACTGCCGTTCCTTTCGTCTTTCCACCTTCTTCAGGCGTTTCTTTAGTGTAAGTCTTCATCTCGACGATCTTGTTGGAAAAGACAAGTTATCAATAACGACATTATAATTAAGGAAACAGATAAGAGAAGTGCTATAGTTATAGATATTGAAAACTACAATATATTATAACTGAAGGGCGATTTTGGTTAGGTTATAAAGTAAAAATTAAAATGTAAAAATATCTGGAATGTAGAGAACTTAAAATGATATCGGTTAACCATAATTTATTTATCGATAATTTCCTAATCGATTAGCATAATTAGATTAAATGAGGAGCCTTTCAAACCCGTAAAAATAGATTAATTAAACTGGACACGTGATAATAGGAGCAGCCAAGGCTTATTGTACAATTCTACAAAAGGCATAAACGTAACAAAATTGGTGTAATTTAATGTCCGACACATCTACATAACATAAATCAAGATTATTACCGAAAATATCAATATGCTTATATGGTTATATAAGCATATAATTTTACATATGCTTATATGGTTATATAGTTTTTCAGTTGGCATACATGGATGTATATTTACGTATACACAAATAGTCATATAGATACTGATGCGTACTAACAGAGTAAAGAGTGGTTATTTATGCTTTTATGTAAGAAGAGTGAATATCTGTGTGGAGGAATGTGCTAAAAGTAAAATATTTGACTGGAAGGGGAGATTGGTGTATCTGTTTCAAGTTAAGTAAATACTGAATTGTAACAATGGTGGGTAGAAACTAATTAAGGTAATAATTATCTATGGTTAGGGGTAAAATTTATGAATACTAATGTGAGAGAGAAGGGGTAATTATTAAATAGTTTCGATTATATTTAGAGAATACATGTTTACAAAAATTGTACCGTTCCTCTCTCAGGTTGATCAAGGAGAGCCTATCCATTAAGATAAAGAATTTTTCGTTTATACACAGAAGAAAGTGTTTTTTTAATTTCTTACGCCATAACAAGGTACTGAAGCAAGTATATCCCATTCTAAATCAAAGCTGATATTTTGATTCTTAAGTTTCCAAATTAATTTACTCAGTCCAGGTAAGTTATATTTAAATATAATTCAAGTTGAGTTGTATTTCTTTCTACATACGTCAACATTTATTCTCTAAATACTGATTATGTCCAAAATAGCACGAACAGAAACAGATGTAAGATGAGATATTGTCTTTTGTTGTAATAAATAAATAATATTTGATGTTTATCAACTATCAATTTTATCGCCATTTTCTCATTATTCCCTAAATAAAGATAAACTTCGGTTTATTCCTTTTCTTATCTATCATTTATGAGCACTAATATTAATACTCATAATCACATATAGGTAATACACCAGGAATTCATTGAATACAAATATCCCTTAGACAGTTTTTATAACCTCTAATTGAACTCACCTATACATACAAATACACACACATACACACAGACAGAGAGACACACACACACATACACACACACATATAGTTCAAATTTATAGAAAAAGAAAAAAACGAAGACAGGCGTAGGAACAACAAACAAATATATTAGTGTAACGGTCGGGAAAATGGAAAACTCTTTTACCTCTGGGGCCTACGTTCTTCGACAGAAAAGAATAATAGGAAATAAATAGAATAAATGTATGTATCTATGTATATAAGTATTATTCTTAAACAAGAATATTATTGACAGTGATTTCGAAGTTTTGACAAGTTTAGCCATCGTTACGCTACGATGCAATGAAGTCGACTTTGGTTTTATATAGTCTCTGTGGAAAGAAAAATCTTCCTTAGGTACGTGGGTTTGAGTGACGTACTGATTATGTTTTAAGTTGGGTTGTTATGGAGAGGTGTTTTGGATAGATTGTCATTGATTAAATTTGGGGTTATGTTATTATTCACATGCATGTTATTGTTCATATGCATGTGAAACTTTATGAGTAGGTGTAACTATTTAGGTTCTCTATTTTGGTGCGTAGGTAGATGTGTTAATAGGAAGATTTTAACTCATCACAGACTATATAAATCCAATGTTAACGTCAATGCATCGCAGTCCGACGACAGCTTAAGTGGCAAAAACTTTGAAGTCACTATGAATAATATTCTCGTCTAAGAATAATAAATTTGTATTGTACAAAAGTACAGAGTAACATATATTAACGTAAAATCGTTTTTATTATACCGGGCCTGCGCAGAGTTAGGCTCGCCCAATTCTGTATAAATGAATATTGTATATTTGTTTACACAGAATTGAGCGCCCTGAGTTTATAATCGAAGAAACTTAACCCAGGTGCTGTGCAGCGACCCCAGTCAGAAACCAAGTGAATGTGAAACAAGTTTCTTAACTATGAAGCCATTTCCGAACCTTCATGTATCGTAAAAAAATTCATCCAGACGGTTGTGGCCTTTAGCTTTATGCTTGCATAAGGTAGTATGATCTACATTTCAGATAAAACAACAGCAAAAACAATATATAGAATTTCTCCTCTACAATACTCCCGTATGTTATTATACTACTTGTGTAAGAACACAACGTTTACGACACTAACATACTTAATAAATACTATATTACGCGTTCGGTGGTCAATAATAAGTTAGAATGATTTGCGGTATTCGTTTGAATTCCTTGTGTCGTCAGTTCAATTTCCACTGAGGCTAACTCTGTTTTTCATTATTGTGCAATCGATAAATAGAATATCAGTCAAGTAATGAAGTATCTCACTCTTTCTCACACATTTTTCTCTGGAAGTAATCGTTTGTTTTCAGACTTAATGAAAGATGGACATTGCTAGAATTAAAAGAGTCATGACACGTTGTATGACCCGCCGTCTCAGAATACCCAACACTATGCTATTTATGCATTTAACATTTATATTGCCGTTGTGTAATTAATAGTTAAAGAGAAACAATTACATATATTCAATACTTCATTTGAAATCAGCTGTTCTTGTTATAACAGAGAGATGCAACCGTAATTTAGGAGACGATAAATATTCTGATTCTGATAACAGCCATCAGAAGGAAAGGAATCGAAATTCAAGGATTGTCAGTTATTGAAATTAATTAAACGTCGTGATATAGCACTGGGGCTGCCATATTTAGATGTAATTAAAATAACGGCTTTGATGCATGAGTAAATACTTGACTGCAAATGCTAGCATATGGTACTGGCAATGAGCAATGATTCGCAATGTTTCTCCCAGAGCGACTGAATAATTGATGCAGCGTTATGTATGCATGTATGTATGTATGCATGTATGTATGTATGCATGTATGTATGTATGTATGCATGTATATGTAATTTATGTAGGTAGGTAGGTAGGTATGTATATATATAAGTAAGTATATATGTGAGTATGTATGCATACACACACATGTATACATACCTATCTATCTATGCAGAGACACATACATAACACATGAATGCACTTATATACGTATATGTATACATGCATGCATACATTCATACATACACACATATATGTGTGTCTATATATATGTATATATATATATATATATATATATATATATATATATATATATATATATATATATTCAAATATGAATTAAAAGCAGTTCGAGGTATATAAACAAAATTGCACACACATTCATAAGACTTTTGTTTTGCTAGTTCGTGGGTCGGTTACGGTTTTTAAGCTTAAGGGAGTATATTCTCTATGCACGGGTGTAAAAACACATCAGAGTAAGTCTTAATGAAGCGAGACAACTCAAATAGTACCTTCGAGGAGTGACAGACAGTGATGTTTCGTCATTGCCAGAACTAAACTGGCGTTATTTTTTATGTCGATTAAATGTATTCCTATATTTTTTCTGCTTCTTTATGTTCTGAAGTTAAATACAACCGTGGTTAAATTTGCCTTTCGTCCTTCCCAGCTTGATAAAATATACTATCAGTCAAGTATTGGAAATAATAGCATCAATTAACACTCGACAATCAATATTATTGGCTTTCTTTCTAAATTAGAAACCATGAATTACCAACTTCTGCCCGTACACTTAAAGCAAGTTTTGCATTAAATAATGGAGGAAAAGTTTGTACATTTCGATGCAATTTAGAAGTTTAATTTTATATTTCTAAATAATATCACATTAGTTTAGTGAAAGAGGAATCCTTAATATTTTAATGGGTGATAAATTTTATCTTGTTTTAATTGGTGAGGAGTTCGAAATAATTTTTCTCCAGCTTTAGTATCCATCAATCTTATTACCCGAGTTGCATACCATGTAAGTGACTGAGATCATAACATTCACCCGTAAACAGAATGCCGATTGGTTGCAGCACTACAGAAAAGAACAAATCATTTTCGTGGACTACAATACTTGACTCCTACCATATTTTCTCGACCCAGAGAAAAGCAAATTTGACCTCAGCTGGATTTGAATTCAAAAAGTGAGTAACCAGTTTTTTGTCCGGCATGCTAACAATTTTGCTGGCTCACTGCCCTCTCAGAACATTTATGGTTGTTTAATACTAAACATTTTAATGAATAAATAATATGTCTTAGAAAGAGACACTCGAATATGCATGGTCAGTTTACCCTAGCTAAAATTTAGATTATGCTAGGGAACTTGTTTGATGAAGTATAGTCACATTCTTTATGTTTGTGTAATTTCTAAGCCAGAAGTGAGCAATTCTTATACAATTATAACACCACTATTACCGATATAACGGTCAAGTTAATGAATACGCTATGGCATTGGTCAAAATAAAAGTAGATGCTTAATTTATCTGGTAACAAAACCGATCTTAATTTATGCTATATTAATCAAGAATGCAGATGCGAAGAGTCAAGAGTTTTTAATTTTCTTTAGAAGTTAATGATCCTTAGAATATTCTTCGTCGTTACTCCATAAAATATAAAAAAAGGAATGGACGCTTTAGACACCGTAGAAAATGTTTAGCAAATATCGTTTTCCGTATTATTATTTCTAGTCGAATCGATTTTCAGCTGAACAAAAAATAATGTTAAGCATACTTTGCCTCTTTTCCGATTCGGCAAATAAATTAGATGAAAATTAAAATGTCGAAGATTTCTTTCATTATAACAGAACTGGGGTAATCGTCTTTTAATAGTCGTATATTTTCAATAATAATAATAATAATAATAATAATAATAATAATAATAATAATAATAATAATAAGAAGAAGAAGAAGAAGAAGAAGAAGAAGAAGAAGAACAACAACAACAACAACAACAACAACAACAACAACATAGCAGCAATATAAAACGTTAGTGTTCAGATTAAGGCCAAAATGAATGTGCTACCAGAGAGACTGACATGAATTGTAATTAACCTCATGACTATGTACGGGGTGCGGCAAAACCACAAAAACCTCAAATTTGCTATTCTTGGTAAACATTTCAAGGGCAAACGCACAATGTTCACCGGTCCACATAATGATGGTTAGTGAAACAAAAGAAAACAATAAAACATTGGCTAGAGCAAACAAAATCACTCTCTGCCTAACTTTACTAGTACAACATCAATGGATGAATAAATTATGGGAGCGATTTGTGTAGGCATATTTCTGCAGTTAAGACGTTCTTGTCGCAACCACGCAATTTCTACTACGATTCTACAGCACGACAATTTACAAAAGTATTTTTCATATACTCTCACTCAAAATAAATGAGATTTAATGGCCAGAATCTTTATAGAAGCCCGTCACAGATTTAGTTGGATTTTAAGAAGTAGACTGAATTTTTCTCCTCACATGAATAGACTCAATAGACTCTATTCATGTTAATATTTGAAATATGTCTTGAAATAACTTTCCGGATATATGTATGTACGTACACACACACACACACACACACACACACACACACACACACACACACACACACACACACAAACACATAAGAATTTAGAAATTTCTTGAGATCCTGAAATAATTTTTCTTCAAAGGTAAAATTCGGTGTTTATAAAATATGTAAATATATTATGTACATTTTCGTTTTATAATCCACGAGTTACACAGATATGTATGTATGTATGTATGTATGTATGTATGTATGTATGTATGTATGTATGTATGTATGCAAATAAAAATTGGTGTGATAACACACATATATACTGACACTCTTCACATTTTCTTTTTGCTAAGTTTATAATCGGGACAAATTCTAATATAATCGGAATCTTAACAGTATCTATACCATTTGAAATGAATTTGTAGAAAACTTTCTTTTCTTTTCGAGTATCCATATTTCTGAAAGTTATGTAGAAACATATTCATCAGAAAACGTGTTTAGGTTTGATTCAACTAACGCCGACCAAGTTACTGTATATCATTGCGCAATCGTTACAGGAATTTCACATTAAACATATTATTTTACGTATAGAAGTTGATATACACTCACAAACACACACATGCAAACACTCACACACACACATACATAAGCTGATTTAGACTCTTTCATCGGCCCTTGGTATACCTCTTCTAGTTTACTATATATATATATATATGTGTGTGTGTGCGTGTGTTTGTGTGTAAATGGATGCATGGTGTTCAATTAAATAATAATATAAATAATATATGTATGCATATATGGGTATATGACGTCACCAACAGTAAACAACATGGAATAGGAAAACAAATGAGTTAATTACGCAAACAACGAGTGAAAAATGGAAAGCAAGACAAGTAGCACAAAGAACGACCCTTCATTAGTTGCGGGCTCTCTATCTACTCCTCATTTCGAGCATTGAACGACAATATGAGTCTTCGAAGACAGTTGCTCCCATAAATACCAAAATAAAATTTTGGATTTATTGAGGGTCAAAGTTGCGAACAAAAACAGAACATTGGAGGAAACCGAAAACAAACATGGTTGGTCGTTAGACCAGAACGAGGATAAAATAGCGGACGCGGGAAAAATATTTTCTTCGAAAAGAGAAAAGATAGACGAGAGAGATAAAGACGTTCAGTTCTTAGGACGTGTTGGAGGAAAAGAAAGATGCTCATGTGAGGAAAAGCAAGATGAACGATGGTCACATGTGAGAAACGAGAAAGAGAAAAGAGAAAGAGGGGGAGAGAGCTCCTCAGCCTTCTCTAATTCCCTTTTACTCCCCTCCAGCGTTTTCTATCTGTCTCTCTCTCACTGTCATTTTTTTCCCAACTTTCGCCGTCCATAAATCCAAAATGTTATTTTTGGTATTTATTGGAGCATATTATATATATATATATATATATATATATGTATATGTATTTATGGGAGCTTATATATGATATTATATTATATTATATATATATATATATATGCGTGTATACATATACATTGTATACACATATACAATGTATATGTGTGTGTATACATATACATTTATGCATGTATATACATATGTGTGTGTGTATGTAAGTGTGTAATATAAAGTGCATATCTATCTTTGTATAGCTCTATACCCAGACAGTACATCGGCCAAATTGAACGATAGAATAAATAGTACTGGAAATGAATTATAACTCTTCTATTTTTGGAGAAGTAAAAAATTCCCTCCACGAAAAGTCGATGGACAATTCTATATCAGTAGGGAAAATAACCTTACTTTAAGGTTTTGTAAAAAAAAAAAAAAAAAAAAAAAAAAAACAATACCCTTAACTGAAGAAATCTGACACAAACGTTGACCTAAATCTTACAAATAACTAGGGGGCGGGGGTTCATAATGCCTATTCAAGTGTTTAAGAAATTTGGTGTGCTGATGTAATGTAATGCAGAAACAGTATACCTTAAATTTCAGCTTCCAGCTTTAAGTAGTTTAGGAGTTATAGAGTTTTTAATTTGTTACGATTTAGGCCCTACTTCAGGAAATATTCTCTTCCTATCGTTTTTATTTCTGTGACGCTAAAATCTCAGACTATATTAACTGTTTTTCAGAATAGTAGGCTTATCCAACTACATTATCTAAAATAGTGTCTCATAAGAAAGTACGTGTCACTCAATGAAACAAAAATATCTGGACGAAGAATCTCGTGCAATTTCAAGACTCATACAGGAAAAGAAGACCTCTTCCTCTAGAAGAGTATTCTTTGGAAAACAGCTGCAGGGTACCAATGACACTTCATATCTGTGGTCGCTACCAGTTCCTTGGAAGTACCATCAGAGGAAAGAGAGAAAGAACTAAGGAAATTTCGAAAGAAATAACTTTTCCTATGGCAAAATAAATTAAAATTTCCATATTTATCACTTCAAAATGTGCAAGGAAAAGTAGATAAGTGTTTAATACCTACGATAGATGTGTAAAAAGAGGATTTTTTGACATTAAAAAGGAAAACGGTGAATGGCTATGCAGTGAGGATAGAAGTTTGTATTATCTTCAAATTCAAAGCAAGGGACAGTTTTGGTATGGAACTGGAAAGGCAACCATTTCCAAAAGTACCCATCCATCTAAAAGAAGAAAAGTGTCCTCAATGCCAATATCAACTAGAGCAACTCCAGTGTCATCGTCAACGTCTAAAGCAGAGACTGAAAGTGAATATCAAGAGTCCGAAAAAACAGATGAAGAATCCACACAAACAAGGAGATGGCATGGCAAAACTGGAACTCCAGCCAAGTTATTAATATCTTCCAAGTTATCAACCCCAAAAGCAGCAACAGTTTGTCAACGATTATCACAAGATGGAATTAATATCGAGACTCCTTCCCAATCTGGTATTTACAGACCGACTATCAAAGAAGCTGTTAAATTAAAAAAGAAAATGCAGAAAACACTACATTTAGAAAACTGGTCATTGTATTTTGATGGTAAAGGTATTGATGACCAAGATTACCAAGTGCAAGTTTTAAAGAATGAACAAAAAGAAGTTAAATTAGAAGCTATCCAACTACCAAACGGAAAAGCCGATACAGTTGTAAAAGGAATAACAGCTGCTTTAGATGAATACAATATACGGAACGGTGTAAAGATGTTTCTTACTGATGCAACGAGTGTGAATATTGGGAAAAGAAATGGCATTGTCCCTCAGTTGCAAAGTTTGCTCAAAAGGGTTTCAAAGAACCCCATTTTTTTGGTTGTCAGCATTATATCCTTGATAGAGTTCTTCGTGTTGTAATGGATAAAGTCATCTCCCAGTATTGAATATAAATTTATCTCAGAGCTTCTAAGTAATTACGAGAAACTCCAGTCTAATTTCAACAATGGTGAAGAAAGTATTACTGAATCAGCAGGATGGCGATATGACATGAAATTTCTGTTTCATTTGACCAGAGTTATCGTTTCTTTGAAGAAATCGGAAATTTCCTACTGTAAAGTTTCAAAAAATACCCTAATAAAGTAATACACGATGAGATTCTCGAGCAATACTAGTTCTTTTGGTATTTATTTTTCTACCAGAGAAAAGAGTTTTGCTTCTCAATGTTTGTCGATTCATCTCTTACAGCTGGGAAGATTTTTGGTTTACTGCCAAAATGTTCAATGCACATGATTATCAGAAATTATGTGGTAGCTTGCAAGTTCATAAAAAAGCATTGGAATTGAGAACCATCGAAACTGGAAATTCCCAGAACAAATCAGAGCGCAGAACGGCAATCAACTGCCTTCAAGTTCTTTATGAAAAAAAAAAGGAGGAACTTCAACTTCGATTTATTTTTATCTAGCACCCTTTTATCAGCACCCTTTTTCTTAAGAGTTATTTAAAATTGGAATTAAACCTATAAAGTTAAAATAGGTATTGTTTTCAATTTTGTATGTTATTGAATGCTTGTAGTGGCCTCTATCTTAGTATAGCCTAGTTTTGAACATTTGCATAGAGCAATTTCAATTCAGTAACCTTAAGAATGTATAAATACACTTTTATTTTACATCTCCCTTGCGTTTACGGAAGTTGGATCTCGTGCCACCTAGTGACTATAGTTAAAAACAAGTCTATAACTCCGAAACCACTTCAACTAGAAAGCTGAAATTTCAGATAAGCAATTCCGGCATTGCATTGAGTCAGCACACCAAGTTTGGTAAAAACTTGAACAACCGTTATGTGCACTATCATACGAACCCATTGGAACATCGAGTATTTCACTTTGGTTATCCTTTTTGGTCTAAGTAGATCCGTCATAGTATCTTACGTGCGTACATAATGAACATTATATGCTCATCTATGGCTTTAAACGAACGTGTAAATTCCAATGCATTACGCAACAATGATTCAGATGTCGACGGGTAGAAAGTTCGCTTTATTTTTACTGCAGATGGATTTAAATTAACATATCACCAAGGAGCTGTAAGTCCATGGCAATAGGTTTGACGATTTCATAATTTTATTATTAATGTTCCTTAAAAACATTTGGCTTCCTAAACCTAACTCAGTCGGGTTCATTAGCTTTACTTTGGTCTATTATTTAGTGAAATGAATACTTCCCACTTGGCTATCCAACATGTTAATAGAGTTCTAATTATTTATATCATATTTTTTTAATTTATACATAATGCTATTAGGTAATGATGTATTATGCATGTATTTATCTACCTCGTATAGATTGCTAGCTTTGTCCGAGAATATAAACTTATTATAAGAGTTTTTAAATAGTCATATATATCTTTAGATTGAAAAGGATTACAGCAAAGGTACTTACTAAACTTAATCGTGGAAATAAGGTTCAGTAAATTGGTGTCAAGAGAAACTAGGTCTTTGACATGTGGAAGAAATTTAATATGAAGGTGACAGACTGGCAGAATCATTAGTACACCGTACAAAATGCTTAGCTACATTTCAACACGTTCTGAGTTCAAATGCTGCTGAGGTTGACTTTAAGTTTCACTCATTTCGGGTTCGATTAATTAACTACCACTTGAACTTTAAGCACATGCCCTGAGTAGTAGTAGTAGTAGTAGTAGTAGTAGTAGTAGTAGTAGTAGTAGTAGTAGTAGTAGTAGGCAGATTGTGGAGAGATAAGATGTGAATAAAGAATTGACTTGAATAACATATTCCCGTATGTTTCCCTTTTCAAATTGGTCACAGGCAATCGTCTGAATGGAAAGTCATGTGATGGGCTGCTTTTACTTTACGTGGATTTGTGCTTGTGCATGTATATGTGCATATATATCCTTGTACATGTATATATTTGTGTGTGTGTGTGTGTGTGTGTGTGCGCGTATTTGTGTATGTGTGTGTGTTTTGTGCGTGATGGTACAGTGAGATAGCATTGGTAAAAGATCAATATTTTCAGACATTTCTGTGGAAGGAGGAAATCTTGTAAAAGAATAAAAGACTACGACCAGTGGGACCTCGTTATTAGGAACATTCTGAGAGCCAGTGTTAAGAAGATGATCGATATTTTTATGGAGGCAATCAGATGTAAAGAATTATCTTATTGCAAGTGAAATCACGACAATATCGGAGACGCTCTAGGTTTATTATAGTTCAAATCATTCCCTACCCACCTTGATTCAGCGCTTGGATATGTGGCACTTGACATGGGAATAATATTTTATTAACGTCATGACATGGCTCTTTTGTTACATATTTCTTCTATTTCTTCATTTATTTACCGTTCTCTGCAAAAGATTAGAAATATCTAAAGCGGTTGAATTATTTATAAAAGACGAGGAAGCATAAAATTTATTGAAATATAGAATAATAAAATAAAAGATAATGTATATTCCCATTATTTCATTTCAATTTTCCTCCATATGAGAAAATTTATTTTTAACTTTTTATTTCCTCTTAATATTATCTATTTATTTTATTCAGTTTCGTTTTGCTGATATCTATAATTGAAAATGAAAGTAGAAAAAACAATTCTTATGAGAATAATTTAGAGAAAAAAAAGTATTATTTTTAGTGAACATACACATGGAAATCCCATTCTTGTTAATTAGCAACAATGCTTTATTATTGATAGAGCCAGGCTTGGTTGGATTGGACAATACTGGAATAAACTGCTATGCCGATTACGGGAATGTTTCCAAAATGCGTGACATGAATCTAACTGGAAATTTCTTAAACTTTGAATTTCTCTCTCCAAGCACCTTAATGATGTAGCGCGTTTTCCTTGTTCATATGAAGCTCTCTGGGGTCTCACTCTCTCTCTCTCCCTCACACACACACACACACACAGACATACAATACACGCATACACTCACTCTCTCACTCTTTATTTCTTCTCTACCTTTCTCTCCTCTTGCTTTCCGTCTCTCTCTCTTCATTTCTCCCCCCTCTCTCTCTCTCTCCGACTTTATCTCATTTCTCTCTCCCCCTCTCTCTCCCTTTATCTTTCTTCCTATCCCTCTCCCCTATTCATTTGTCTCTCCCTCACTTTCCCCCTCCCTCTCACCTATTCATTTCTCTCTTCCTCTCTTTTCCCCTCTCCCTCCCTTTCCCACTCTCCCTCTTTCTCTGTTTCTTTTTATTTCTCTCTCTCCCTTGAACTCTTTCTCTCTTTCTCTTCCTCTCTCTCGATTTATCTCTTGCATATCTCTTGCATTATATCTCTCCCGCCAGGAAATGCAAGAGCGTTGAGCCAAGGGAAAGCAAATTTTTCTGATTTAAAATGTTAAAAAAAACATCCACGGAAAGAAAACAAAGGATTTGTCAGAAATGGACGGACCGATGTACTGGATTGCGTGGGCAAAAAGAAAATTGCCTTCAGATAGATACACGCCATTTAACAGCATCATCTCTCTTCGAGTGACTTCACTCTGGTGAATTTATTGAATGCACTACCTCATTTCTGTCTTTATGCCTCTGTAGATATTTTGACCAACAAATATTTAGTTTGGGTATCAGTCACGGACATTTCACACCCTTTGTGTGGAGACTGTTCGAAAACTTCATAGCATCAGCCTGTTCTTGTCTGAGACTAGTCTTTGTTATCATTTATTCTTTGCCACTGAATGGATCCACGCGAATAAATTGATGGCTTAAAGCACGTTGCCGAAAACATGGAGCTACAGAAAAATGTCGCATTTACTAACATCAGTCTAACACTGTTAGTGTTATACTTAGCGGTAAACTATACTATAAAGTCGGGAAACTTTCAGAATCTTTAACACGTCGGACAAAATTCTGAACAACATTTCCTCCGGCTATTTACATTCTGAGTTCAAATCGCGCTGTGGTCAGCTTTGCCTTTCATCTCTTCGGGCTCCATGTATTCAACTTACCTTCTCTTAAGATTTCTATCCTTGAGCCATGTAAGAGACCAGCTTCCCGTTCAAGAGAATGTTGTGATCTCAGTCGCTTATACGCCCAGGATCAGAGTAACCGGTATTACGAGTCCTCAGATTTGTGAAAAGTATAAAAAACCATATTATGGTGTAGTAGTTACATTCAGTTTAGTGAACTGTGGAAGGTAATATAATGTTAGTGTGGACACCGGTATTTATGACAAACGTGTTTCTTGTGTAGAACGTTGCCAATACTGTTTTACATTCTTTCCAATATAATATTCAAATCATTAGCATAGATTTGATTTTTAAACCTGATATTAGTGAATTTTCATACTTTATTTAAATACAGTGGTAATAAAATAAGTGAAACAGTGGAATTGCTACTTGCAGGTTTTTCGGTAGATTTCTTTATCTCCGTTGTTCAACTCTCAGTTCTCTTTGCCCTTGTGTAAGATGATTAAATATAAACCAAGAAATATAATTGGTATAAGAGACTATAGACCTTTCTCTAAATATTTAGACGTCTGTCAATGTTTAAAACGATTATTAAGAGAGATTTACGTCAAAGGACAGATTTTTAGAGATTAAATGGTATGAAATAAAAAAAATGGGACCGGTGGGACTATGTTACAAGGAATATAAGCAATACTAAAGTAACTGAACGATATTTTTATGGAGGTAATTAAAGGTAAAGTATATTCTTATACCAAATAAAATCGCAAAACTATCACCAATTATCTAAGTTTATTGTGGCTCGAACTATTTATATCGCTGCTACAAAATGTCGTACTTACCGTGATAATAGAATATTTAATGATGCAAACTTAAATAAACTGGGAAATGTGAAGAGAGAGAGAGAGAGAGAGAGAGAGAGAGAGAGATAGAGTTAGAGAGAGAGATAGAGTTAGAGAGAGAGACAGAGAAAGCGATAGAGACAATGACAAACAGAAAATGTAAGACAATGAAAGTGGTCATTAATTGATGCATCTGTACTTGAAGAGGGATTTGAATTATGACACCTGCATTACTAGAAATTTTAAGACAACACCATATATAAAATGAAATGACAGTGATATAAATAATAAGACTAAAATGGCAAAAATAATGACAATAACAACAACAACAATAATGATAATAATAATTTCTAACGTAAGCTTAAAGCTATTCATTTTCATGAAGAGAATAGTGAATAATTTTATCGACTAAGGCGTGGTTTTAAAACCAAACTGAATAGAAACGTACTTAAGTACTGCCCACATATATGCAGTGCCCCACAATTCAATCCATCAAGACATTAAGGCTTTTTTGAATTGTTTATGTCATTAGACCGTGACCATGCAGCAGCACCGCCTTGAGGAATTTTTATTCGGATGAATCGACCCCAACCCTTCTTTACTTTTAAACTTCGTGCAAGTGGAAAGAAACTCGGGGAGAGCGTAGCAACAGGTGGTCCTCAGAGGAGAAACCCCTTTAGGCAAGTGTTTCGGTCCTTAACTTCTGACACTTAACTCCTGACTTATTAACTACTGGCACATCCGAGTCATGACTCCCGGATGTCCACCAGCTGTCCGTTTTAGTACGCCTTAGGTTGGATTGGTTTGTCTGGTTTCTAACAGTATTGTGACGTGTGCTGCGGCTCTGAGAAGCGCTAAGTACCTATTTCCAGCTGAGTACACTGGCAAGCGCTCAGGCGACCCAGATGTGAGGTTCTTTTTTTTACAGCGGGATTCGAACCCATATCGCCGGCTCCAGAGGTGCAGGCCAACACGACTAGGCCAATCTGGCACTCGCTTGAATTGGGGCAAATTAAGTCTTATGATGTTGGCCTTTGTTCCTCCTAGACCAGATCTAACTTGAGGCCTTCTTCGCCGCTTCTTCCATGGCCCTCAAAGCTCTAGTCTTGCTTCTTCCAGAGATGCTTTATGAGGCTGTAGGTAGATGAGCCTACAAATTCGACTACCCATGTCTCGGGTTCTGTGCGTCGTCCTTTGCTCTTGGTCGTATTGAATTCGACCGCTTCAGCAATCTCTTTCAGCACTTGGTTGTGCATCCAAGTGTATCTCCCTTGAGTGAGAGCTGCTTTGCAAGAGCTGAGATCGTGCTCCATCATCTGTCTTCCGTTGCAGAGCGGACACGAGGGGTTCTAGGATTTCCCCCATTTTACCTGGGTGCCATTTGAGCGAAGGAGTTTCTGAGAATGAAGCTGATCCTGAGTGGAATCATGTGCTACTGGTCGTTCCAGCTCAGGCCTCTTTGGAGAGCACATTTCCATGTTGTCAATTATCTCTGCTGACTTTCTTGCACTGCTTTCTGGAGCCTTCCTTTGTCTTGCTGTTCCCTGATCTCTTGGATCACCACGTCTTTGTTTGCTTTTCCTTTAGTCTTGGACCATCATTC
This sequence comes from Octopus bimaculoides, assembly GCF_001194135.2. Classification (NCBI taxonomy): domain Eukaryota; kingdom Metazoa; phylum Mollusca; class Cephalopoda; order Octopoda; family Octopodidae; genus Octopus; species Octopus bimaculoides. The sequence continues at coordinate 56,855,321 of NC_068985.1, read as the reverse complement.
CATTTTAGAGGATCTGAGTTCTTGTCTATTGGTTTGAGTGTGCCCATTGATCTCTCTCATCCTTAGGCGCTCCTTAGCTACCTCTACACGTTCCTTCATCTTCCACGTCCTGCCAGTTCTCACCTTGGGTAGAAAGGTAGGTAGATAAATACCTAAACATATATATATTCATGGCTGCATATGCATGTATGTATATATATATATATATATATATTTATATATACATATCATATACAAGGATTGGACAAAATAATGTACACACCTTAAAATTTTCAAACAAAATTATTTTAACATGGGGTAGGACTGCCTTTGGCAGTAATTATAGCTTGAATTCTACGAACTATGAACTCATTCAAATTTTGAACTGTTTCCAACGGACTTTTTGTCCATTCTTCAGCTAAAACACTCTCCAGTTCTTGTAGGGATGATTCCTCACTTCGTTTCCCATAATGCATCATAAATGTTTAATAATATTGAGATCTGGGGACTGTGGTGACCAGATAAGATGTTAAGCTTCACTAGAATGTTCCTCGTGCTATTCAGTAACAAAGTTAGCTGTGTGAATTGGTGCATTATCTTCCTGAAAGATTGCGTTTCCCTGCGGAAACGGTTCCGCAAACATAGGATGAATATGATCACATAAAATTCTTAAATAGTCTTGACTACTAATTCTGCCATGACAGGAGACCACTGGGTCGGCGGGTTTCCAAGATATAGCCCCCCAGATCATCACAGATCCTCCTCCATGTTTAACATTTGGAAGGTGGCAGTCTGGGTCAAATGCTTCTTTTGGCTGTCTCCATACGTATACTCGGCTGGTGGTCGGAAATAACGTAAAGGATGACATGTCCGAGGAAATAACATTCTTCCACTGCTCTAGCGACAAATTCTGCAGGTTTTTACTCCACTCTAAACGCTTTAC
>NC_068985.1:56851848-56853293 GCF_001194135.2 Octopus bimaculoides | reverse complement strand
TATATATATATATATTTCATTTAATCAAGATAACCTTGACCTGAAGAGTAGCCTGCGGTATAGAGCGCTTGAATATTTAACACTACCGACCACTATAGAGACAGAGAGAGACGTATATGTATACATGTATACATATAGTTGTATATGTACACGTATATGTATATATAAATATATAGATATAGATCTATATGCATACATGTATATGTATACATATGCGTACATGTATATATATGTATATATATATATATATATATATATATATATATATATATATATATATATATATGTACATGCAATATGTACACATATATACACATATATACACGCATACAGATATCTATACATATATACACCCACACACACACATACACATGCACACAAACACACACATTAGTCATTTGTTTTTTTTATTCAAAACTACGTCAAAAGTAGTGAATGGATCTTTATGAAATTTGGGAATTATATTCTATGCATAACAGCCATAACCCCCATGAAAATTTATAAATTTTTGATGCTGATAAAATGTTAACCATACATATTACACACAAATATAGTAATATTTCTAAAATTTATTCTTAGAAGTTACAAAGACCCCTTCATGGGGACTTCACACCCACAATTTAGTTATTTTTCCTAAGTAAAGACGAATACAGTTGTACTATTGGAACCTATAGGGTCACGCCAACATAATAGATGAGCATTATTTGTAATTCAACGGTAGAAAAGAGTAAGACTATCCTTTCAGATATACTTACATTGTGATTTCTGCAATGTGGTGCATAAATTATCAAGTAAATGAGACGCATCTTTGCCTCCACTGATTCACTTGCAAAGTGTTCAGTAAAATCATTTCGTTGCAAATCTCCTTTGAGTCTTTTTATTATCACTGAGTCATACATAGTCACCAGTTGGTAACATTGATTTATTTTGGTTTCCTGTAGCTTTACTCTCTTTTACAAACCCAGTGAACATATATATATATTTCCTATTTCAAAGGAATTCAAACAATACATATTAGACCCAAATTAAAAGCATTCCCAACAATTCAACTTCTCTGGTTGACATTAACACACCCACCCTCAATTTGGGCCTTAACTCCCACATTTGTCAGCTCCAACAGCTCCATTTTTCAGGAGCAAAATCCTTTTTACAGGGTCCATAACACTAGAATTTTCGAATATGCGCATAAAATCACATATATAAAGATGAGAATGTGTCTGTGGGAATTCCTAAAACTCGAGAACTACATAGCCAATTTCATTCCAAGTTAACACATGCCTTACTAAGGGTCCATGTAGTGTCTTACGCCAAAACAATTTTTAACTTCTTGCATAGTTCGAGCCAACAGCAATATCATATGTCCTCCACTATTTCACTCTTACGTGTCAAAAGTGAAACAATAATATCACTCTACTGTAATGTCAGATACTTTCATTTTAACACTG
>NC_068985.1:56844788-56847288 GCF_001194135.2 Octopus bimaculoides | reverse complement strand
ACCGTAGGCTGTAGGTAGCAAGCCCGCTACGCATGCACGACTCAAGGGGTTCCAACAAAACCCGTGGTAAAAGGAAAATATTCTTCTTATTATTATTATTTTAATAATAATAATAATAATAATAATAATAATAATAATAATAATAATAATAATAATAATAATAATAATGATAATAATAATAATGATAATAATAATAATAATAATAATAATAATAATAATAATAATAATAATAATAATAATAATAATAAGGCTATATATACAACGTACAGCCGCAGAAAGAAGAAAGGCCTCAGTATGGCATGGATCGACTACCGAAAGGCTTTTGATAGTGTTCCCCACACGTGGATCCTCGAAACACTAACCATAAACAAGGTAGCACCAATAATTATAAAATGCATAAGACACTCTATGAATAAATGGCAGACAGTGCTACAGCTCCTAACAAAAGAGGGACTCATGAAAACCAAAGCCATCCCCATTAGAAGAGGAACATTCCAGGGAGACACGCTCTCTCCACTCCTGTTCTGCCTGGGACTCACACCTTTAACTGAATTGCTAATAGAACTGGATGCGGTTACAAATGCTACGGGAAAACAGTCAGCCACCTTTTATATATGGATGACCTAAAATTATACGCTAAAAGTGACAAAGAGCTAGAAACACAACTACAGACAGTACGTGGCTTTACCAAGGAAATAGATATGAAATTCGGATTAAAAAATGTGCCAAAGCAAGCATGAAAAGAGGAAAACTAGTTAAAAGTAGCAACATCACACCAGATAAAGCCAATGAAATAAAAGATTTAGACCAAAGCCAGACATACAAATATTTAGAAATCAATGAACTAGATAGAATACAACACACACAAATGAAAGAGAAAATAAAGAAAGAATACTATAGACGAGTTAGATCAATACTGAAAACAGAGCTCAATGCTGAAAACAAGATAATAGGTATTAACACTTTAGCCGTCCCAATTATAAGTTACAGCTACAATATCCTTAACTGGACACTAAACGAACTAACCAAAATAGACAGGAAAACAGGAAAAATAATGATAGGATCTAGGATTCGCCACACAAAATCTGACATAGAAAGGCTATATATTCAACGTACAGAAGGTGGTAGAAGCCTTATACAGCCGGAAAACTATTACAGAATAACCACCACAACACTGCAAACATACCTACTTCAGAAGCAAGGAAAACTAATACAAATAGCCACTAGACACAAGGAAAACAAAATACTGTTTTCAGTATTTAAGGAAGCTGACAAATTGTTATATCACACGTTCGATGGACCTCTACTCAACTACACGACGTCCAGTCTTCTCCCTCTATATCTACGTATTGGGCTAGCCTACTTCATCGTTTGGGGGCGTCGATGCAGCACAAATACAAACAAGAAATCATACTACCTAACGAAGAAGAAGAAGAAGAAGAAGAAGAAGAAGAAGAAGAAGAAGAAGAAGAAGAAGAAGAAGAAGAAGAAGAAGAAGAAGAAGAAGAAGAAGAAGAAGAAGAAGAAGAAGAAGAAGAAGAAGAAGGAAAAAAGGCTATAAAACAAGTGAAACCCAAACTAAAACTAGAACAGCAACGGAACATGTTAAAAGGATTGCATGAAAAGCCCCTTCATGGCAAATACTGGGCTAAACTAAATGCAATAGAAATAGACAGAGAAAAATCCTAGCAATGATTGAGAAGCTCAGGACTCAAAGCAGAGACTGAAGGATTTTTAATTGCTGCACAAGACCAAAGCCTCCCCATCAGAAATTACCAAAAACATATGATGAAAACAAACATAACAAATAACTGCAGAATATGTGGCGTTGGACAAGAATCAATAAATCATATTATCTCTGGCTGCCCAGCCCTCCTGGCTAAGAAGGAGTATATTCACAGACACGACAGAGCTGGGGCCTACATACACTGGAAGCTATGCCAACACTATGGAATAACAACGGAAAAATATGGTATAGACACACGCCAGAAAAGGTCACAGAAAACGAGAAAGCAACCATACTCTGGGATATGCCAAAGCACACAGATAGAGGAATTAAGGCCAATAGGCCAGATATAGTTGTCAGAGATCATGAAGAGAAAAATGCCTTCTAATTGGTGTATCAATACCAGCAGATGACAACGTTTCTCTAAAAGAAATGGAAAAACTTTCAAAATACAAAGACCTGGAAATAGAGGCAACTCGAATGTGGAATCTAAAACAGATACAATTCCTATCATAGTAGGCGTCTTAGGTATGATAAAAAAATATTCAGACAAATACATAACACAAATACCAGTACTTACAAGCATATATAACAAAGACAATGACACTACTGGGCACTGCACACATCCTACGCAAAACACTTTCAATACAGTAACCATAAGAGCATCACAGCAAACCACAGCACATATCTAAGGCACACAGAGCTGCGCTCGGTAGTGAAGTGAAAGCACAGTATAAAAATAAAACTACTGAATAATAATGATAATAATAATAA
>NC_068985.1:56835462-56839106 GCF_001194135.2 Octopus bimaculoides | reverse complement strand
CAAGCATATATGGTTGTGATACATGTGCCTGGTGTACCATTATCAGACGGGCAGTCATGATGGGTATACTGGGCTTCGTATATTTTACCCCAGTGTCACTTTGATGGCATGCACTGCTCTCTCACTCAATGATAATAATAATAATAATAATAATAATAATAATAATAATAATAATAATAATAATAATAATAATAATAATAATAATAATAATCCCTAGGTTTCTACAACCATTATAGAAAAGCTGGACAACATTATGTTTGCGACACTGTGTGATTTTAATGATGAGTAATATCTTCAACACATTCAGTAGTTTCCTTGACTATCGATACGTCTCGATGTGTTAATTCACTCACAAGTGCATTCATTTTGCTTTAGAATCTATAAAATACAGTATTCTGATCCTACATTGCAATATTCGCTTCAATTCGTATAAGTGAATATCTCAGAAATAATGCTATTTTCTCATCTAAACTAGTGTCTTAATTTAGTTGAAATTTCAGAAGGATATTTAGACAAATGAACCAACATTTACTGATGCATATGGAATTCGAAAAGCTAACAAACTTATTTGCATGCAATAATCAACGCATTTTAGTAAGGAGTTATAAATGTTTATGCAGATTTCAGTTAATGAAAAACAGATTCATGCATTTGATAACCTTTATTTAATAATGTTGACCGATTTAGCAATAAAAGCATTAAAGTATTAAATCTTGAGGCATACACCTCACTAGAAATGCTTCAGGATGAAGGACACAGTGGATACTTTCAATATTTGAATTTTTCTATTTCATGTTTGTATCAGAACCATAAATTTTCACTACCATAACTACAGCTCTAACCGTGTAAATACTTGAACATAATTTCCTTTAAATTTCATCTTTCATGGGCAAATAAATTAAATTAAATATTGCTTCCCCTGTAGCATGATTCTGCAATGTCTGGCAAATTAATAAATCTTCATCAATGTTATCATCACAAATATAGCGTACAAACACAAGGAAAACTGTTACCTCTGTACCGGCTGTTGACTCGTCTTCATGAGAGGATGTTAAGTTCACCTTAGTTCATCTTATTAGTACAGTTTCATAAATTAAATTTCTGCTTCATGAATATGACTTTAAACCGAGACATTAGAAAATACACAGGCAGAATTGTTAGAAAGACCCTTTGCGGTACACGGCCAGCTTCTTTATGTTCAGAGTTCAAATCGCCCTAATTATCAGCACTTGCCTTCCATCCGATCTCGATAAAACAAATATCAATTATGAGTTACAGTTGACAGTTTGATATTATCGTCCAGTTTATTCCTTAAAATTTGACGCATTTTTATGTAAGAAAGCATTAATTCTGAAGTAATTTTTATTTGTCATGCATGCCACGAAATCTTTTCTACAGTCATAAGTTTCTACAACTCGAATACCGATGCGTCGTAAAACAAATAAAACATTTTTTTGTTATTTGAAACAATATACAAAAATGTAGTTGTTCTTTGATTCAGATCTCAACATTTCCTTTGCAAAGGTCCTTCATGTGCATATTTTCAAAATTAGCGTCGCTAATTTTAGCTATTATTCTCTAAAACCTTTCCCCATTCGAGTCAGTCCTCTCGATTCAGTCGTATCACCAGACCTGGTGAGAGCATAAGCAATAAACTTTCATCACATTTTATTTTCTTATTTTTAATGTTTTCATCTTGTTTTAATAATCATTTAAAAGAAGAAGCTGTTGTAAGCCTAACCCGAGTAATACATCTTATTGATGTTCACTTAATGGCATTTAACTTATTGATCTAGAACCATTTATCCATTGAGGATGTAGAGCGTGTTGTATTGATTATAGAACATTATAATTGCATAAAACATTTAACTTCAGCGTGCATGCCTAAAAAATGTCACCGAAATATTTCACACCAATAGTGTACTCCATTTGTAGCAACCAATTCACATTTATTGTTGCCTTAGCTAGAAGCGATAGAAAATTTATGCTTAATATTAGCTTGAGTTGCCAAATTTTAACACTTCAGCATAATATATTCAGAATTAATAGTCTGACATCAGAAATAAGTATTATTATTCAAGCAGATGATTCTCTGAAAATCCTACATTGCTTTGTGTGAAGTCTATATGTGAGCATGTGTATATGTTTGTTTTGTGCGTTTCCATGTAAGTCTATATATCACAACCACATTAATTTCCTAACTTGTATATGCAAATGATTATGTATGTATGTATGTATGTATGTGTTTGTGAGAGAGAACTGGCCGATCAATAGATGTGTGTAAAACACTAGATATGACAATGGTGAAATTTAAAAAGAAATGAGAAAGTCAAAAAGAGGAAGTGAAATAATCGGATATAGTAAGTTATTTACAACGTCTTCGTGCGTGCACAGATTGCATTTAGTTAAATGTGAAATTAGTAAATTGCGAAAAGAAATAGTTTCTACATTATGCATATTCTGAAAAGATATTTGAGCTATTAACATAAAGAATGATACATTAATTATATATTAAGTGGTAAAAACGCACATATGCCTTGACATATGTATAAAACAAAATATTGACCTCCAGTAAAATCTCGCGCTTTGATTAATTACAAATAAGAATGTATATATTTATTGCAGTATAGAATTTATGCAATTCTGCATAAAGTGTGATTTACTTAACGGCACTCAGTGGTAAATCTTGCACTACAACCAACTCATTACGAATATCTCAAACATGACTTGAGGAGTAAAGAAATCTTTTGATAAATAGATAGATAGATAGATAGATAGATAGATAGATAGATAGATAGATAGATAGATAGATAGATAGATAGATACTATGTAATTACTTATGTACATACATACAGACATACATACATACATACATAGATGCATACATGCATACGTACATACATACATACATACATACATACATACGTACGTACGTACGTACGTACATACATACATACATACATACATACATGCATATATACATACGGACACTGCATAACGAAATCCGTCGGAAGGATAACCCCGAAGACAAAGAAATAAGAACCCACTGTATGATGGAAGCCATGGCCACTCATTATAAAAAGGAGTACTGGTGGAATGTCCCAGTGAAAACCTCAATAAATTGTAAGACACAACAGGCCTAACAGAATGGTTTGGGATATGGAAGAAAAATATTTGTACAGTTGTGGAAATCATCTGCTCAGCGGACGTTAACATAAAGCTAAATATCAGCGAAAAAAAATACCTACGCTGGTCGACTGAAAAATCTATACTTAATCTATCCAGATTACAAGTTCAGGTTTATACCTGTAATCATTGGGGCACTGGGACATGTAACACACTGCCTAAATACCAATCTTGAGAAATTAAGCTTCTCAAAACCAGAAGGGGAAAGCTGATTCGAAGACTACAAATCCAATCTGACACTGGAACTGTAGCAATTTGTAAAACTTTCCAGATGTTTCCGATTTAAGTATATATCAGCATGTCTGTATATACAACTACATGCATGAGAATATATACACAAAACAAAACATACAAATTTGTAGATTTGTTGAAATTCTATTGAAATAAAACTGAATAATGACATACTTACAGACGGACAGACACCTAGATAGCTATATAGCTGGCTAGCTAGCTAGCTA
>NC_068985.1:56833359-56835362 GCF_001194135.2 Octopus bimaculoides | reverse complement strand
TGCTCTGTTGACCTGAAAGCTAGGAAGAGCAAATATCGTGATATAATTTCAAATATACGTTTATTAATCGCTTACTGATTTCGCATATTTGTCGTGGCATCGTTGCATGTTGAGAAATTGCCGTGTGAATATTTGTAGGCAGCTCAAATATTCTGCAGATAAGATCTAATCTTTAGCCTCTCTACAGCAGAGAGTTCAGATTGGATTATATATAGGCCTTATACGCTTGGCCAACTTGTCTATACTAATAAATATGATTTTATATATATTTCCTTTGGGTGAAATTTAGATCGTGTGTCGTGTCATTATGACGGACGTATTCCTTCTAGCCTGGCGCTGGGTATTTCTGATTGTATTTGATATCCTCATTTAATGGCTTTTGAGAATAAGACGTAATTTATCAAGAAACTGGAGCATATTTTAAAGCACTGCAATTAAAGTACTTCAATCAAACAGTACTAGACATTTACATTTGAATGATATTCCTCCCTGGTATAGCTGTTAATAGGTTACTGCCATTTCAATATTGAATAGCCTGAAACGATTGACATAGTCAACCTTTCAAAATATATTCCAAGAATCTCAGAATCAGTTTACATAAATGAACGTAACCAAATGTATTTTCTTGAATCGACCATACCACGAGATCAAGAGATCAACCAATTATTTTGCTATTCTTAATCCCCAGTACGTTCTGACATTGACAACGAATCACGATTTATAAATGCAGATATAAATTTTAATGATAAGAAATGTTGACATCATAAATTATCGTCGTCCAAGCTGTGTCCTCTCTACAATATTATACAAAACCACGGAACAATATTATTTACTATCACATCTCAGTCTCACTAGAGTTATTTGTGGTTAATACGTTGGCATCACTAGTTTGTTTTGAATTCGGTCATATTGCGGAGCATCTTGGAAATGAACCTTGTACCATAGTTTCGTGTCGAATGAATCCTCCGAGAAGCAGTGGGAAACTGGAATTACGTCGAAATACCCCATTATGTTCTTTAGTAAGAGACTTATTCCTCCTCCCGTTTATCACCACCCACTAAACTTTAGTTGCCTTTATGAGACCCCACTCTGCTCTATATATTCACACAAACTTGGTAGTCACAAAAACAACAATTCCTCCTTACTTTATTCTCTCACTCGAAACCGCTGAAGCAAGCTGACTTTTTTTCCCTGTGAATAAGTCACACACATACTAACAGAAAATAAAACAATTCTTCCAAATTTTGGGAGAGGGTCAGCAATTTCGAGTGAAGGGAGCAAGTCAATTACATTGATTCCAGTACTTGACAGGTATTTTATTTTGTTGATCCTAAAAGCTTGAAAGGCAAAGTCGAAAGACAAGCAAGAATTGAGCTCAGAACGTTAAGAACCGGAAGAAATGCTCGAACTATTCCACCAACTCGCCAACGAAAGAAATTAAAAAGAATACATACATATTCCTGACGAGGTTTCATTTCCCTAGATTTGATAAATATTTGTAACGAACCACAAATAATAATTTCACTGATTATCTTATCTTGTTTATGTTTTTTAATCTGTTCTATAATTTCTTTCAAGCATCCAATATTGGTTTTCTTTTAATGTTTTCTTGCAATATTTTCACATGATAGAGTTATGTTACTTAGCACCCGACAAAATAATTTTTTATCACATCGAATATATTACACTTGCCATGAATCCCTTTAACTATTTGCTTTAGGTTTCCATTTGTTTAGTAGAACATTTTTAAAAAATTATTTCCTTTCTCTTTCAGTGCTTGCTCTTTCCACATATTGTATTAGCATAAAAGGTCACTTTGTCCTCACTTGATGTTGCTTTCTGTACAACATCTACAATAACTTCACTTTTTTAACATTCATTAATAGATAAATTACTTTTCTTTCAACGATATATGTTTTATGTTGCTTCCTTGTTATTCGGGTTGTTGCGTACACCGTCAATATATATATATATATATATATATATATATATATATATATATA
>NC_068985.1:56828938-56830801 GCF_001194135.2 Octopus bimaculoides | reverse complement strand
GGACGAGGAGGAGGACGAGGAGGAGGACGAGGAGGAGGACGAGGAGGAGTAGGGCGAGGAGGTGGAGGAGGACGAGGACGAGGACGAAAGTTCGGTGTTGGTAGTAGTATTAGTAGGAGTATTAGTCTGTGATAGTGGTGGTGGTGGTGGTGGTGGCGATTTTGGTCATGGTGGTGGTGATTTTGGTGGCGGTGTTTATAGTAGTAGTAGCTGTTGTTGTTTACTGTTACTGTTGTTGCAATGGGGCTCAATAAAATATTTCAAAACTTATTCTGATCAACTTTCAGTGTTTCTGTTCCTCAGCCTGATGCTGTGTGATAACGTACTAATAAGGTGCTGCCCTCCTCTGTCAGGACCAATTGCACAATATATATATTCCAGCGCCAAAATATAACGATACCATGATCCAATGAATTTAGTTGTAATAACGTGCGTAGGAAATTGAACCTGAAACAATAAACATATTGGAAACCATACACAATGTAAATTCTACTTATATCAAATTAACACTTTGTCCACCAGAGGAGTCATCGGTGACTCCCCACACATTATTCTTAGTATACCATGGTAGCTACCTTTTATGGAGATTCACATTACTGTGGTTTAGATTATTCTTTGTATATTTCGGATGGTTTTTCTTTTTGAATCAATAAAATCTGAGATTGGAGCTGATTAAAGACTATATGTTTCATAAGGAAAACCTCGGTTTACACTTTATTGAAATGCAATCATAATATCTTACATGGATATAGTATAATTTCAGTGGGGAAAAGTAACTTGATTCAATATGTCAAAAATCACTTGCATTTGTTATGTTGAATTATTGCATCGAGTTTTATCGCTGGACTCCACTTTTCTGTCTCTCTTTACCCTGTCGTATTGTATTGACTTCTGCCTAGTAAAAAAAAATCTTGCTCTTTCCTTGTCTATTCAGAATAGACTATTTTTGTCTTTACAATACTATATACTATTTTTGTCTTTACAATACTATTTACTATTTTTGTCTTTAGCGATTATTTTGTCTTTTCGCAATGATGGATAATGTTGGAGCCTAGTCTTGGAATATTTTCTTAATGTTCCAGCCGAGTTTATCTCTTGGAAATAGTTTTTCTACCAGGGTAATATTGGTGCAGTAGTTGCCTGCCACCAGTATTCTGCTTTCTTCAGGGTAGTCACTGACAAGGCCCGTAACAGCTCTTTAAGACATTCTCTCTGCATCTGCAGAAGTGTCGTTTCTCTTAAAACTTTCAGGATCATAAATATTGAATAGCTTTATATCGTATTTTGAACTTTCCCGGGTATATACTAGCGAAATATCACTCTCCTTTTATGATCATTATCTCACTAATTTTAAGAAGTTCACAAGGTGTCTGAAGAGCACTAAATTTATGATACATTTTATTACCTAGGGGTCTTATCTTGTAAAGCCTATAATCCACATCTATCGTTTCATTGTTACTAAAATGAATCATCGTCAGCAATAATGCAATGACTGAAAACTATTTCTTGTCATTACTTTGAGAACTACGGTGTTTCAATAAAGTATAATATTTGATTTGTAGTCAGATATTTGAGGCTATTTAACTATTCCCTGTATCATATTATGTCTAGAATCTGTGATTTCTTCTGTATTTGCTGCTCTCCTGCGTCGAATAATCTATTGACCGAATGATAAACTAAGAACATTTATCAGTATTCCTACTGAGGAAGCTGATAGTTAAGTACACCCTAATATGATGACCGCTGTCATTAAGACCCAAACTATTATGATAGATAGATAGACGGACAGATAGATAGATAGATAGATAGATATATAGATAGATAGATAGATAGATAGATAGATAGATAGATAGATAGATAGAT
>NC_068985.1:56827663-56828928 GCF_001194135.2 Octopus bimaculoides | reverse complement strand
GTCGCAGGAGTGGCTGTGTGGTAAGTAGCCTGCTTACCAACGACATGGTTCCGGGTTCAGTCCCACTGCGTGGCACCTTGAGCAAGTGTTTTCTACTATAGCATCGGGTCGACTAAAGGAAACTGAAAGAAGCCAGTCGTGTATGTGTGTGTGTGTGCGTGTGTGTTCTGGATATGACGTCAAACTGCAACTTTCAATAGGGAGCATGTTTGGAAGTTCCAGAGTTTTCAGTTATACAAAATCAACTCTTGGCCTCCAACTCAGAGCACCAGCATTTGTCAGGGTCGCAGGGGTATGGGTCGATTAGACCATGTCACAGAATTTACTCCAGTTGCTCACAACCAGCCCAATGAACCAGGGCAGATAACTATCTTCAGCTTTGTTAGCTACTCTGACAAGATCTTCAGATCTTCATGAAATACTGAGTTTTATCCATCTCATTTTTTTCTGTCAAAGAAATGTACTTTCCATCTGAACCTGTAAAACAAATAAACCAACACATTCGGTCATCTGTTTCAGGCATTCCCTTCTGCTTGGTATAGGCATATAAAAGACTCGAATCATTACATCCAGGGAAAATGTGATAAACAGACACTCTGAGGTGATCATATCATGTAAACAAAAAACCAAACCTAAAATCGTGTAAGCATAAAATCAAACTCGAAATCTTATAAACAAAAAACCAAACCTAAAATTGTGTAAGCAATATATGGAGACTGCATGTTCATGGATTCCTAAATCATACATTTCATGACCATCGGATTGGAAGAGATGGCCCAATTCCCTGGCCACCTCGTTCCCCGGATATCATTCCCCTGGGTTTATTTCTAGGGAGTTATGTTAAACACATTGTGTATCGAACAAAGATACGGGTCATCAATGTCCTGGAGCAAAAAAGTCACTGATGCTATTGTGACACTTGATAAGGCTACGACACACGAACATGGCAAAAATTGATTACCGTCTTGATGTGCTTCGTACAACTAATGCTACCCATATAGAGGTGGATTAAATGAAGCAAAGAAACACTTCAATATCTATTCTTCATTTTGTAATAATTTCCTAATTTCCACAGATCTATCTACTTATTGGCTTCTGCAACATATTTTTGAAATTGTAAAGACACTTTATGGACACCGTGTATATATATAATAATACAAATGATATATGAGCATATGCATATATACATACATATATGTACATACCTACATCTACATGTATATATAGATGCATATCCGATATATATATATATATATATATATATA
>NC_068985.1:56824294-56827370 GCF_001194135.2 Octopus bimaculoides | reverse complement strand
TATATATATATATATATATATATATATATTTCTAAATAGGGATTTACTTTTCGTAATGAGATAAAAAAAAAAAACCAAGACTGTGTATAATGTAGAACATTTATAAATAGGTCTTACAGTTGTTTCCAGGATATATATTATATCCCTTCATCGAGGACGGTGTGAAAGGATGTTTAAGCAATAGTTAGTATAGATAAGATAGGAAATAGAGAGTGAATGTAGGGATATTGTATTTGTGAATCCATTGTTTAGTCAGAATAGTATACATATTAGATTCCAATACCTTGTGAGTAAAATCTAATAGTCTTTAAGATTGGTTATTGCATTTGTAAATCTATTATTAAGATTCCAATACCCTATGAGTAAAATTCAACAGTCTTTGAAATTGGTCATTCCAAATACATAGTTTATACACAGTGTTATTGAATCTAGGGTTCATAGATATATACATTTACATACATACATACATACATACATACATACATACATACATACATACATACATATATACATACATATATTTATATATTCATATATATATGTCTGTATATATATGTATGTATGTACATCTTGTGTGTCTTTGGTAGAATTTTCACTCTTTCAAGAATCCGGGCTTTGTTTCGGTTTGAGAATGCTTCCTTCATCCTACAAATCTCGTAGGTCTTCCCTCATGACTGAAAGGTAAAATAATTCTCAACAAAACTCTAACTCGGAAGAAAGACTGTTTTTTTAAGTTGTAAAAATTCTATGATTTTATAATCTCTATTGATTATTGATACATATATTAATTTTTGAAGTAATTTTTAAAGCAATAACAAAGTTACAGGTCGGTTTATTTTTGCAAACCCGTGCTGAACCTACCTAATACTGAATATTTAAAACACCATAGCAAATGGGGGGAAAACATTATAATTTGATTCTGCAATATAATGGAACCTAGCTGACCATCCTACGAAATAATTTCAAAATTATTGATAGACGTGTTACATGAAATATTCGCATCCATATGGTTCCGATGTACACAAACATAAATTATGAGCACATGACTTCGGTCTACAGGAAACACATCTAACTGCTTTTACTACAGATATTCAGAACTGGTCTCCAGAATAAAATCAATATTTAAGATATACCCTATGATATTAAATTTATAGTGCTATAATAAACTTAAAATCTAATATTAATTTATATACCAGCCATGCCCTGAATACTTGATCGATATTCGTGTGATATAGTTGCTGGTTTTACAGCAGCTTACAAATGATACAGGAATTTAATATGCACAGAATTTTAGTCAATAGAAGGCAATTTTCACTAACAACTCAAAGATAAATATATATATAAACTAGTATGCAATGGGACATATTGCATTAACCTAATATATATTTTATGTGACCAAGCAAAAACCCCATAACTCTAGGTTTAAGACCAGATTGGTGTATTATGAGCTTTAGTTGAGAGAGCAGAAGTGTTATGTGTCTCTTCAAAGGCCATCATGATATAGATTGCTGACGTAGATACTTGAGAAATATATAATTATAGAATGTTGACAAATTGGTATTTGTATGAATGCATACAATTGAATTACATCGGTGAATATCCAAGAATATCATACAATGATATGCTTACAAAAAAAGGGGATACACACATACACGCACTCACGCATTCAAATACATGATTATATGTGAAGCTTTTAGAGTATTTGCTAACTAACATAATTTTGTTACGTGTGTAAGGATAGGTATGTATACACGTATGTATGTATGAATGTATGTATGTATGTATTATGTATGTATGTATATTTATCTATATATCTATCTATCTATCTATCTATCTACCTAATATTTACATTTAGCAGAATCAACACAGAGACTCAGACAGCGAGAGTTTCATGTGTTAGCACTTATCAGACCGGTATATATAGATATTATATAGGCATTGCATCAACACATAATACATGTATGTGTGTTCATGTAATCCGGAATTACTCTTTGAAAAAAAGACTTTAATGTATCATTGTACAAACAAAATAGAATATATAGTAATATACTTGAGAAAAAGGTATGGAGTATATAAAATTATAAGTGACAAGGAAATATTTTGATGAACTTTTATTTAACAATGAGAACAATCCTATAACCACGACAAATAGTTTCGTAATTGAAAAAAATGCCAATTATTTATATTATCATATTTAATAAGCATATTACTTACATGTCTTCATTAATGGAAAATGCAGAAAATTCGTTCACAATAATGCAGAATTTGAGCTACATGGTCAGGTGAAAACAAGTGTTTGTTAAATAAAAATTCTCAAAATAATGTTATACGAACACCGGACCAATTTTTAAAATATTATGGGAAACAATAATAACAAAATTAATAAGAGGATTTTCAATGAAGGGAATTTTAGTAATGCAAATAAAAAATAATTATTGTAAAAACAATATTAAAAACATTGTTATAAACATCATGTGCATACATTCATGTGATATATGTGCGTAAATGTGTACGTATTAGTCTCGAGTATTCTATATATATATACGTAAGTATCTGCATCTGGTTCTCTATATCTAGACATTAGGATATATATGCACGTCTATGTGTATCTATGTATATGTATATCTGTATGCCTGTATATGTATGCATATTTGATTGAAAAATTTGATTGAAAAATTGCTAACAAGCCGTCCTTATTATTTATAGTTTACATCTTTACTATTTATGAAATCAGCGTATGATTTTACGGGGATCTTATAAGCTGACAAGGCGAATAGAGCTTAACCGAAGCCGACGGTAAAGAATCACTGACAAGCATTAATGTAAATGCGAAATCACTGGTGATCTGGCTATGCTCGGTGCTTAGGGATCTTGCCACCCTTGTCAGTCAATAAGATGGTGCTTATTGTAGTTATGTGTTGGTCTGACTCTTATTTCTAGAAAAACGGCTGCTGAATGGCGCCTTCTGTCACTTTAGCGGCGTATATACTCTTGCCTTTTATTTGAAAAAAAAAATATATATATATATATATATATATATATATAGATACACACACACACACACACACACACACAC
>NC_068985.1:56823062-56823991 GCF_001194135.2 Octopus bimaculoides | reverse complement strand
TATATATATATATATATATATATATACAAATACAAATGAATGCAGAATTATACATTCTCTAATCAGCTACCGAACCTTTCCAATAGATTGGCACATTTCAGAATTCCGCAATGTCGTTATTATCTTTATTGACTGATCCCATATTTGATCGACTATGATACTACAGGAACAGAATCTATTGTTGTCAATATTATACCACACTGCTTAGGAATGAGAACATTTCAAGTGAGATTGATAGTAATGACACTAAAATTATTTGACCAATAGAAGTTGTACAGAGGTATTTCAGCAGACACACTTAGGAATTGTATTTATCAAATTATGCAAATATTGTAGCATGACATTGCGACAGTGAGAGAGAGAGAGAGAGAAAGAGAGAGATTAAGAGAGAGAGAGAGAGAGAGAGAGAGAGAGAGAGAGAGAGAGAGAGAGAAAGAGAAAGTATAGATTCTGATATAGATATATATGTAGATATTTAAAGGATTTGTTCAATTTACAATAGAGTACCTCTTTGAATAAGGAACTCATTGTCCATACAATAAATAGCCTCACCCGTTCACCAACTGAAATTGGAATTAATGTTATAATTGAAGTAAAATTTATCTACATGTATTTAAATTGTAATTACTGACGAAATAGTGGATATATTGTATAAAGTCCACTATTGAAACACATGAACCATGGTAATTGGATAAATCATTTTGAACGTCATATTACTATATGGATTTTCTTTTTTACGATGTGAACTAATTAAATACGTAGGCAAAAGTGTTTTATAAATTACATTTTTCATCGAAACTTATACTATACATACACACATACATACATGCATACATACATGCATACATACATACATATATACATACACGCTTGTGTGTTTGTATGTGTGTGTGTGTGTGTGTGTGTGTGTGTGTGTGTGTGTGTGTGTG
>NC_068985.1:56821481-56823052 GCF_001194135.2 Octopus bimaculoides | reverse complement strand
GTGTGTGTGTGTGTGTGTGTGTGTGTGTGTGTGTGTGTGTGTGTGTGTGTGTGTGTGTGTGTTGTTTGCTGTTCTTGTTTACCTTTATGTTAATTCTAATGGAAAATTTAAACTCTGCTCGATTATGTGAGATATGCAAGCCGATATGTCATCCCGATCAAAATTATTCCATTTATCATAGCGTTGGCTAAGAATTATTTAGGTCTAAACATGTCCGCTAATTAGATAAAAGGTGTGAGTGTGATTTGTGTCGATTGGCTAGCGTTTTTATAAACCCAAGCGACTGATTACCGGCTAACATACTAACTCATGAACATTTTAAGAACATATAGTATCAATGGAGACAAACGTTGGTGCATCTCTAGATGGAATGTGGAGGAGTTCATGGCCTACTTTATTAGCGCTTTCATTCGGAGGTGCTAAAATAGCTCTCTCTGCGAACCATGCTATGGTTTTTTAAGTTATCTTGCAATGTGGGAAATGCCTTTTCTTTAAGCTTGGCCAATGTAGACACCATGTGACCACATTGCTGTACATGCTGTTTCAGGGTGTTATTCAACGGTAAGGCGCCATTTCCAATTTGTAGAAGTTAATGAGAGGATTCCTCAGCTAAGGGGTCGTTGGAGAGATGAGCTTAATGAAAGCTGACGAACAAACCTCCACAGTGGTGAAAACTTCAAATACGCATAAACCTCGTCAACTCACGTACTCCGTGGTATGACAGGTAATATTTGACGGAAATACCCTGCGAGGACAACAGTTATTCCCCATCCCATAATGGCACTGTTGTTTCTAATATCCGTTAGTGATCTATCTAGAACTTCTAGTGCACCACGGTGTGCCATCTTGCATTCATCCCAGATTATAAGTGTAGTTTAGAACAGAACTTCCACCGTCAGTGATCGTTTTGAAATATTGTACATTTGGGCACCACTGAAGTGAGTTTTCTGGAGCACGAATAGAGGAAGTTTTCTTTGCAGCCCTTGTTTGTGGAGATAAATTAGAATGTCTTCCTTTGGGAGGCATGGCTGAAAAGAGCGACCGATTCAGGAACATATAAGATGGAAGACATAACAATTTGAAGTTGTGCATTGTATAATTTCATTTTTTAGTAACGAATGAAGAGATGTGGAAAAATTCATGTCATTTTGTATACCGATATTATGAGAAGAAGCGATAAACTCTGAATGATTTGGCTACGTTCTGTATTGATAAGCGTAATGCATTCTGTCAGCTGATATATAGTGGACTGGATTACCGGCGTAATGAAAGTTATTGTTTGTCCAGAATTGAAGTTGGGGGTTCAATTTGCATGAAATTGATTTATATTCTTAAGATGTATCACAAACTATGTACTGTTTAATCGAATAAAAAAGGGTTAAAATGATTTTGCTCAGAAATCACGTTTTCAAAGTTAGAATTTCTCCCCTCCCCGCCGAAATTTCCTAATTTTAAACTGTTTTTCGAATTTTGTTTTTTATCCACCTGGAAAAATGCAGAGATTACGAATGTGGCAAATATTATTTGTTTATGAAAGTTTAATTTTTCTGAAAAAATACTGAATGTTCCTT
>NC_068985.1:56820246-56821056 GCF_001194135.2 Octopus bimaculoides | reverse complement strand
ATTCCAAAAGAAGGAAATGTAGTGAAGTTGTGAAATGTTGACAGCATAAATTGAAAAAGAGAGATAATGCCTAATTCTACGCACACGTGAAACATGGGACGAAAGTGAAAATATGCAATCCGATCTCGATTGTGGGGTTCTCAGCGTCTCCTTCTCTCCCACTTTCCCCCTTCTGTTTGTGCCAACTTCCTTTTACCTTCACCTTTAGAACATAAATACAGTATAAGATTTCTACCAGCTTTCTTTCACTTTCAACTATAGGACATACATAGGGTCTGAAATATCAGCATTTTTCTCTCGCTCGCCCCCACTGTCTTTCATCTTCTATAGAAACTTGTCTTCTGACTCTATTTTTTTCTCTTGTCACTCTGTCTTTTTCTCATTCTTTATTTCTCTGGCTCATTCCGTAAAAATTTATTTGGATTCTACCCTGGGGTTATATTATTGTATGAATTGCAATTGAAAATATAAGAACATTCTCTTCTCGATGGAATTATTAGAATGCATATTACTTTCAGTAATATATATTATAATAACATATTTTGAAACAATGATTTTATTTTGATTTACCATAGTATTCTTAGATTTCAGAGAAGCTGAAATTAAAATAAACGTCATTCATACAATTCTCAATATATTATTTCAGTAAATGATGCTAAATATTTATCTTCTTGTATCGATCAATAAGCATTTATGCATTTATACATACGTACATACATACATACAGACAGACAGACAGACAGACAGACAGACAGACAGATAGATAGATAGATAGATAGATAGATAGATAGATAGATAGATAGATAGATA
>NC_068985.1:56818543-56820236 GCF_001194135.2 Octopus bimaculoides | reverse complement strand
GATAGATAGACACACACACACACACACACACACACACACACACACACACACACACAGACATATGTATAAATACACACACATACATATATGTTTGTATATATATATTAAATTAATAATGATATACATATGTATATAATTATTAGGTCGTCAAGTATGAAATTTGTAGAAAAAAGGTTTGCTAATGTTTTATAACTACAAGGAGTAGTTTTATCCGTCAATGTATGCACCCATATTGTCAATACTCTTTTGCTATTTCAGCGGTAGCTTGTCTAATCCGTAAATTTAAAAGCTTGGCAATCTTGGGTCGATAAAACTTTGGAAGGCCTGTTTTACAACATCGTCGGGATTAATTTTTTTCCTATCAAAAAGTAATCCAAATTCTGTAAGAGGTGGTTAGTATAGTGGATGATGGAGAACTTCCAGCTCCTACTCCTGTAGTTTTGCCAGTATCATTTTTGAGATGTGTGGTTTGCCGTTGTCATGCAATATAATAGGAGTGGATATTTTCACTAATCTAGAATGTTTTGTTTTTTGGCTTTTTTTTGTTAGTTTCTGCATCACTTAATCCAGTTGGCTGCAATATATTTCGGCCGTGATTGATGAGTCAGGTTTCATAAAGTCATAATATATCACAACTTTGCCACACCACTAAACACACACCGTCAGCTTCTTTTGATGAATTTTGCTTTTTAGGCTGTGTTCTGGTGACTCGTCTTTGTCCAACTGTTGTGCTGAACGTTTACGGTTGCTGTATTGGATCCATTTCCCATCACAAGTTACAATTCGATTCAAAAAATGATTCATTTTTGTGACGAGAAAGTACCTAAATGCAGGCTTCCAAACGTTGCTGTTTCTGATTTTCATTGACATCATGTGGAGCCCACTTATCCAAATTTTTCACTTTAACGATTTGAACTAGGTGAGTCAATATTGTTTGCTTGCTAACACCAAATAACAATGATAATTCACGGGCACTTTGAGATAGATCTAACTCGACGGTGGCTTTCCGTTCGTCATTATCCACCTATGTTTCTGGTCGACCGCATCGTTCATTTGTGAGGTCAAAGATATCAGATTGAAATTTTGCAAACCAATTCGATATTGTCTGCTGTGTGTAATAACATTAGAATGAAATACTCCATTAATATTCCGAGCTGCCTGAGATGCTGTATTCCCAAGAAAGAACTCATATTTCAAAACTGTATGAATTTACGATTTATCCATCTCTAAACAAAAATAGCAAAAAACAACTTATAAATACTTTATAAAGCGCAAAATGTGATAGAATAAAGAAATAGATGCATCAGCTTTCTAACAAAAGATAAGGATTGTCAGAATATGATAATGGCGCAAAATGAGCAGCTGTCAAAGTTTACCATCTACCTTACTACAAATTTCATACTTGACCTAATATTAAGGGACCAAGGGCGAAAACGATTCATCTCCAGCATGCTTGAAGTGCAGATACCTTCAAAACACTACTAAAAACTCCAGATAAATATACACATGGCTGAAAGTGGACTAGAGAAAAAATATTAAAAAGTGGTCTTAATATAATATATACATACATATGTATATTATTATTAATTTAACGTATAAATTGACGATACATTTTTATAGCATACTAACTACCTCATAAAAATCATTAGCGTGGTTTTTATCCTTATATTCTGTTATGAATTAATATATATAT
>NC_068985.1:56816725-56818465 GCF_001194135.2 Octopus bimaculoides | reverse complement strand
TATATATATATATATTTGTATGTATGTACGTATGCATGTAATAATGAAAAATGGTTGAGGATGCATTAAGTTTCTCTTCGGTCACACATTTGTTTGACCAAAACAAGTTTTATTTTTTAATAGAGATCAGTATATTTTCCACATATTTATATATTTTTGGAAGTAAAAATAGGAAAATTATTTCGCATAACAAATATTCTAATATAAGGATCGTGCAATAATTTCACTGAACAATTATTAATGTATATTTTCACAAGGCGAAAGAGAGAGGTACAGAGAGAGTGGGGAAGAGTGTGGCGGAGACAGACAGAGAGAGGCAGACAAGCACACAAAGAGGCAGACAGATAAGCAGACAGACAGAAACAGAAAGAATCAGATATTGTTGAAAGATTTTCGTCTAAAAATGATTTACTAAATAAATTATGGACCTGCACGGTTCATAGTGACCGCCTTTGTTCTCTCATATGTTTGTAAATCATTGTAAATTACAAGAGCCCAATGTCAGAATACATCGACCCCAGTCTTTCATTCAATCACATTACCCATTGCTTAAATTCTGTTTGGATAAAGGCTGTCCTTATGTTTTCTATGTTTTATTTGTTTGAAATCTGTATTGTCATCATAGCTTTCTAATTCACTCTAACCCCAACTGACAGTTGATTTTTTTAAAACAATCTACTGACTTCCAAAACAATCTACTCACTTTGTGCACCTGTTGTCAGATGTTTGTTGACCATGGCCAGCCCAGTGTTATTTAACAGTTATTATATAGTAATTTGCTTTGTCCCTTAACTTCTGATGAAGCCGTAGAGGCGAGTTCACAATGTGCAGCATGTCTATCACACTTTTATATCTGCCAGAGCACATCCCTCCACATTCCTGACCACAGTATATTTCTTCCAGAAGATTTTACATCCGAAACGTTACTCAACCTCTCAATCCCGAAAGAATGAAAAGCAAAATTGACCGCGGCAGGATTTGAAGTGCAGGAAAATAAAAACGGGATGATTAGAAGATATTTATCGCATATCCAACGCTTTGGAGAATCAGCCAATTGGCCGCCTATACATGATTGATGAAAAAATAAAGTTGACCACTTTGTGATTTGTTCTTTTAACTTAAAGAGACCTAACCATACTGTGCAAGACCTGCTTCTGATGCTATTCAGTAACTATCATTATTTTTTCACTTTGCTGATGTATTGAAGGTTATGTTTTCTTATCAAATATGGAAATGGTAATTTTAATTCTTCCTACTAATAAATAGAGAATAATCAATTATTGACACATGCGTGTCAACGTGTATCTTTGAACACATTCATGCGACAGACAAAAATAGCAGCCAAATATCAGCATGATCAATGTTGGCCTGGGGCTAAACAAGGACTGATTTCTCTGGTGTAGACCAAGTCATTTATATTCGATTAGTTAAGGATATCTGGATACACAGCACATGATTATTGCATACATTTTCACCTGAGTTGTTTTCAACATTGTATTCTTTGTAAATGTCAGATTATCGCACAATATCTGTTGAATGCGGGTGTGTGTATCTGTAGACAGATAAATAATACATGGACAGCTAGCTAGAGAAATAGATAGATAGATAGATAGATAGATAGATAGATAGATAGATAGATAGATAGATAGATAGACAGACAGACAGACAGACAGACAGACAGACAGATAGAGAGAGAGAGAGAGAGAGAGAGGCAGGGAGGGAGAGAGAGGCAGGGAGAGG
>NC_068985.1:56814835-56816465 GCF_001194135.2 Octopus bimaculoides | reverse complement strand
AGAGACAGGGAGGGAGAGACAGGGAGGGAGAGACAGGGAGGGAGAGACAGGGAGGGAGAGACAGGGAGGGAGAGACAGGGAGGGAGAGAGCGGAAGATTTTATATGTATGGATGAATGGTTGTATCTCCATGAAAGAAAGGCAAAACAATGTATAAATGAATGAATATAATGCTATTCTAATATTAAACTTTCATTATCATGAGACATTGCATCGGAAAGTCTACATTTCAGTTATATATACTGAATGACAAATATATACAAATATATAGTTTCGATTAGTAAAGTTGTATTCAACGGACCAAATGTCTGATACATACTGCTACATATTTACACACTCACGCTTATACATATATACATACATACATACATACATGGATGCATGCATTCATGCATGTATACCTACATACATACAAACATACATACATACAAACATACATACATACATACATGTGTGCGTGCGTGCGTGCGTGCGTGCGTGCGTGCGTGCGTGCGTGCGTGCGAGCATGCATACATCCATACATATACAACGGCGTTATCAAAAGTAATACGAAAGTAGGAATAACATTTTTAACAAACAGAAATTGTTGAAATTGCACGTTAATATAGTAACTCCTCCTCTATAGTAATGCTTCTCCAAAGCAAGTAAGTGATGGGTAGCAAGCAGAACTTGCTACACAATATTGGTGTCATAGCACATTACAGAATATGCTGGACATATTTGATGGAGAAAGAGTGGAAGTCTGCCCTGATCTGTTGGTAACGTTCGAAGCCAATGAAGATACATTATCTTTTCAGATCAGATAACAGAAGACAACACGTGTGTGCACATTTTGCGAATCAGAAATAAAGGCTCAGTTCATAGAATGACTTCATACGTTTTGTTCTGAGACTTATGAAGTTTAAAATAAATGATGGGTGTTTTGAGGGTTGACAAGAGTGTCATTCTCCTTAAGTGTCTGGCACTTATCTGTACTGCAAACAGCAAGCGGTATATTAAAGCAGTAAAAACGCCTCGAGAAGCCATAAAGAGGAAAAATTGTGAGGAAGAATATGGAAGCGATTCGTGTTCAGAATAACAAAGCACGAGCACAAACATCTTTGTCTTTAAATCTGCAAACGGCAAATTGTTGTATTCTTTGCTCCTCGATACATCGTATACCACAGACATACGACTTCAAACTTAAGTCTAGTTATTTTGTTTTCAACGACAGGGATTGTTTTTTTAATGAATCACATATTCAAATATAAGTATGACCTGGACATGTGCAACATTTGTAGCATAAAGCAGCTATTCATAATATACCTTCAATTACGTGTTGTATGTTTAAAAAATAACATAAATATTTGAATGGTTAAAAACAAAAACAAATTTCCGTCTGATTTGTCATTTGTTATCTTTCAGTTCTAAAATACCCAAAACATTCATTATCTCTGTTTTACGGCAGAAATGCTAATATTAATTTAGTTTAAAAAATATATTAAAAACCTACTTTAGAAAGATAATTAATGACAACTTCCTTGACATCTCGTTGTTAGTATGGCTTACTGTTCAATAGACAAGGATAGACTCAAACACAATTACACACACAACGGCAAAAAGCTACACATGCCCATATATATATATATATA
>NC_068985.1:56808558-56813330 GCF_001194135.2 Octopus bimaculoides | reverse complement strand
AGTATAATATTTTAAAGAATGTTGGTTTGTGCGGCACCTGCATTCGTAATAGATCGAGTAATTAATGAGTAAAATTCATGAGTCTAAGAGTTGTTATTATTCTTATAGAAAAGAAGCATATTAATATCAATTCTTTCGACTTTAAAATGAATTCCTGAAATATTGGGTAGTCCGGAAAGTTCGTGCCGATTTATAGTTGTTTACCTTTCCACTTATTTGCCATGAAACCACCTCAGTTCTGCGAAGAGGGTATTTTCAAATTAAAGGAAAGAGACGTATTGTGCTACAAAATAGTTCGTATTTGGTTTATTAAAAATGTAATGGCAAGTATTTATTGACCTTTTTCTTTCCTTTAAAAATCGGCACGAACTTTCCGGACAACCCAATGTATTCATGAATATATGTTATTTAACGTGATTCGTTTCCTACAATTTCTACAGAAAAAACTACTCATCCACACACTCAAACAAACATGCACACAGCCTACTCCTCCCCCCACACTGACTGATCATGGAATGGATGTGTTTGAGAGTATATGTGCATGTTTCTACACATCTAATAACGTGTTTTGGTCACTTACTCATTGAGAAAGAATGTGCTTTGATTAATAAGATCTTATACAACGGAGTAAAATTGGTACTTATCTCATAAGGGATATGAAGCCTTCATGAAATCGAAAGAAACCTTAGATTGAGTGAACACTTGATATAACAAATTACCAATTCTTTCATTATATCATATAGAATTGCTGTAACGGCCTTTTATTTTTCTTTCCAAAATGGACAAATCTAGAATATGTATCATATATATATATATGCCAGCTATTGTGATATATATAATTATGTCAACTGATGTTTTTTTACGCATGATAACCACTGGTAAAAATTATTTTTTAAATAATTTTTACTCTTAGGGCGACGACCTGGTAGAAACGTTAGCATGCTGGGTGAAATGATTAGCAATATTTCCTATATCTTTATGTTCTGAGTTCAAATTCGGCAGAGGTCATTTTTGCGATTCATCCTTTGGGGTCGATAAATTAAGTACCAGTTACGTACTGGGTCCAATCTAATCGACTGGCTCCATCCCCCAAAATTTCGGGTTTTGTGCCTAGAGTAGACAAGAAATTTTTAAATGTATACATGCATGTTCGTGTGTGTATGTGTGTACGTGTGTGTGCGTGGGTATTTCTGTGAAAGTGCATGGCTCAGTAGTTAGAGCCTCGGACTCTAAAACACGAGGTAGTGAGTTCGATTCAGGGACTGGGCTGTATGTTGCGTTCTTGAGCAAGACACTTTATTTCACGTTGTTCCAGTTCAATCAGCTGTGGAAACCAATTGATACGCATTGAAGTCAAGCTGTATCGGCCTTTGAGTTTCCTTGGTTAACGTCAGTGGCTTGGAGAAGGGAAGATGGTAAACTGGTCTTCCATAAACAACCTTGCCCAGACTTCTGCTAGGTGTAATCCCACAGCCATTGATGACCGTAGGTGGTCATTTTACTATATGCGCCCCCCACACACACATATCACCTAACTGTCTGGATGTTTTGCGTTCTTGTCCCATTTTGGTATTTTTTATAAAAATATAGCGGCGTACGTACACTTTGGTCTCTTATATGTAAGTACGACTCTATTATTCTTTCTATTCTTTCATTCTTTCCTTCTTTCTATCAGCCTTTTTACACTTACTTCGTTCATTTCACCCTTCGTTCTTTCGTTCCCCCTCTCTCACATTTCCTGGCCTTCTCTTCATGCTCACTTTCCCTCCTCTTTCACTTCACTCTGTCCCTTTCCTTTTTTTTTTCGTTCCTCCTTCAATCTTTTATCCCTCAATTCTACTTCTCTCTCTTCTCTCTCCATGTGACCGGTGTTCGGCAAAAGCCTGACCTTTCTTTCTTGGCTCGACTACCATCCGTGCAACATCTGTGCCTGTCAAATCTTATGTCCCTGCCGTAAGGCTTTACTTCCACACACACCAGCTTAATTTAATTCATCCTTAGACAAAAGACACCTGTTGTTATGTCCTGTCATTTACATTTGTATTTGTGTAACATTTCTCCGTTTTTTACCATCCTTCTTTTCGTATACATTCATTGCTTTCTTCCAAGGAATTTAATGCTCTTAGATTAGTTTTTCCTTGGGGGTGGCCAGATTGAAGCAATCTCGAGTATAACCAGCCGAAATTGCAAAGATAATCTGGAACTCGACTGAGGAAAGAAATCTCCGAATGACCCGTCCTTGTTTTCTTTGTATCGTCTCTCTGGATGTTTGTTGTCCCTTTTTTGTATCACCTAACTGTCTGGATGTTTTGCATTCTTGTCCCATTTTTGTATTATATATATATATATATATATATATATATATATATATGGTGGGGAGGTGTATATATGTATAAATATACCCTGGCCTATTCCTCATTTTTCTAAGAGAGGGTAGCTACAACAAGCCACGCATCAGGCATTCCATTCATTTTCCAGCTCAAAGGAGCGAGCCTCGTTCTATGCTCGGGTCAACCCATAGAACACAACCCTAATATCAAAAGCGAGGCCCAACAGCATAATCTGGTTTACCTCCGCCGCATTATGCTGGTCCGTACCCCCTTTGAGCAACATCAAATTCACTTATCCCCAAACACTCTCCAAGCTTTCCTGTCATTTATAAATTCTCTAACTTCTCTCACTCCAACATCTTTAACCACCACAGCTTTCCTCATTCCATCTATCCACACTAACCGAAGTCTGCCTTCATCCTTCGTCACCCTCCTCACCATCCACTCCTCATCCATCCGCTCCTCATCCATCCGCTCCTCATCCATCCACTCCTCATCCATCTGCTCCTCATCCATCCGCTCCTCATCCATCCTCTCCACATGGCCAAACCACTTCAACATTCCTCTATCCAAATTGGTTATTAGTTCTTCTCTCATTCTTGCTCGTCTTAGCACCTCCTCATCCCTCATCCTGTCCATCCGTATCATACCAACAATAACCTTCAGACATCTGATCTCAAACACATCTAGTCGCCTCCTTTCCGCCTTTCTCAGCCCCCACGTTTCTGCACCATATAACATTGTCACACAATCACGCCATCATACAAACTTCTTTTCGCTTTTATACTCAACATTTTATCTCTCAGTATACCTTTCACAACTCCAGGCATCTTACTTCCCTCTCTCACTCTATATCCCACCTCCTCAACCAACCCCCTACCCGCTGTCACATGTGACTCACAGATACTTAAAAACACTCACCTCCTCTAACATCTCATCCTTTATATTCACACTCATCATACTAGCCATTCCATCTCACGAACATTGAATCACATTACTCTTACCTACATTCGCTTTCAGTTTCCGCCTCTCACACACACTTCCAAACTGTACCGCCAGTCTCCTCAGTTGCTCTTCCGAATCCGCCATCAGTGCTGTATCATCAGCAAACAACAACTGATTCACTTGCCATTTATCTCCATTTTCTCCCACCATTTGTGCTCCCCTACCAAGGGTTGTAGCATATACTTCCCTCACCACACCATCCATATATAAATTAAACAGCCATGGAGACATCACACAACCCTGCTTTAACCCCACCTTCACATCAAACCACTCATTTTACCACCCACCCTAACGCAAGCCCTACTTTCTCTATAACAACTCTGAACAGCTCTCAACAAACTACCATCTACTCCATACAACATCAACAATTGCCATATTGCATCCCTATCCACTCCGTCATGTGCCTTCCCTAG
Source organism: Octopus bimaculoides (assembly GCF_001194135.2). NCBI lineage: Eukaryota > Metazoa > Mollusca > Cephalopoda > Octopoda > Octopodidae > Octopus > Octopus bimaculoides. The sequence continues at coordinate 56,809,582 of NC_068985.1, read as the reverse complement.
GTCCATAAAGGTCCAATACAACTCCTTCCCTTTTGCCAAAAACTCCTCACACATCTGACCTAAGAAAAATATTTTATCTTTACACCCCTTCCACGCCTAAAACCACTTTGCATATATATATATATACATATATATACAGGGTGCGTTGGTGAAATTGTCGCCATTTTATACTTCTAATTTCGCACATGCGTATTGTTTGTTTTTTATCTTCTCGACTACACAGTATAGTATGGTCAGTTCTGCACCGTCTTTGAGGAAAGACAGCACCATGACGTAATTCATTCTCCAGAAGTTTGGAAACGATATGCTGAACTGCTTGGTATTCGAGCCAAAAGCTCCAATACGAACATTTGGGAATGTCAGTCTGCGGACAGTGCATTCTGAGGGCATTTAATGATAGTGATAAAAATCAAACATTCAGTGAACATCAGGGAATTTCGTGTGATCACTAGTGATGTCGACGTTATGCCTCCATTCACCATCCCACATGACCTCAGACTCAACACGGAGGTCTACACCAAGTGCCTGGAGGAGGTAGTGTTGCCCTGGGTCAAGAGCGTGTCTGCTGGAAGACCCTATATCTAGCAACAGATATCTGCCACACAGGCAGGAAAACCCAGTCATGGCAATCAGTGAATTTCTGCGACCACATCACCCCTAAAATCTGGCCACCTAACTTCCCAGAATGCAATTCCCTTGAATGCTATGTGTGGGGCGCTGTTGAGAGCGTGATTATCAAAACTCCTTGTAAAACCAACGATAAACTGAAGGCATGATTATTGCAGCATTCACCAATTAGAGAAGGAGAGCAACCAGCAGACTTGTAGGAGATTCCAAAGTCGTCTGGAGGCCGTGGTTGAAGCCAAAGGCGTTTTACTCTTTAATATTTCAATATATTTTGATGTAGTTTTGGTAAATATACCTGTTACGATGAGATAACAGTGTTATTTCTCTTTTTGCGTAACTTAGACCGAGCCCTGTTATATGCGTGTGTGTGTGTGTGTGTGTGTGTGTGTGTGTGTGT
>NC_068985.1:56803297-56804706 GCF_001194135.2 Octopus bimaculoides | reverse complement strand
TATATATACATATATATATTTATATGCATATATATATATATGTGTGTGTGTGTGCGTGTGTGTGTGTGTGTGTGTGTGTGTGTGTGTGTGTGTGTATACAATTATTTGATTATATGCGGGTATGTGTATCTCTACATATTCATAGGAATATATCTGTACAAATATACATACATATAAGCATACATACATATATTCATCTACATGTACACACACTTATATACATATAGTTAGATACGTAGTTAGGTAGGTTGATAGATAGATGGATAGATAGATAGATAGATAGATAGATAGATAGATAGATAGATAGATAGATAGATAGATAGATAGATAGATAGATAGGCAGACATCCAGATGGATAAATAGTTAGAGAGGTAGATAGATAGAAACAAACAAACAAAGAAACAAACAGAGAACGAAAGACACAACTCAAAAAACAAACAAGCAAAATTAACTTTTAAAACGTTTGGTTGCATTCATGTATATGTAATAATAATTTTAGAGAGCTCCTCGTTTGTTGTAGATTCGTAGTTGTTGGATACGTCCACTTCATTAGACATTAATGTTTGAAAATCTGAAATAGCTGATGTGTCCTACGCCTACGAACATTTACTTAATGTGGAGATGAATCAAAATGTCATATGCGTCGGCTTGTGTGGGTGTGTATATATATAGGAACTCATGGAGATAATATATCTTTGTTTCCCAATTTCTGAGTTAAAAGATGAAAACAATTAGTTGGTTGTAAGATGATATTTGAACACAGGTAGTCCAAACATAGCCATCTGGTGCTTTTGGAGGTATCTCGAACAATTTTATCCGGTGTATTGCTTCTCATTTAGAAGACATGGAATATGATATGTGAGATTCGGCTTCTATATTTAGCATATCTAACAACCACCTATAAATTCCCGCGTTTGCACGAGGCATTTGGCCCATTAATCGCTCGTAATGCCCAATAATGAGTAAATAATATACATATATGTATGGTTACCGCCCTGTATGGCGAATTTTCGTTGTTGAGGAGAACCAAAGTAAATGTACGAGGATTCCTTAAAAATTAATCGGTACCATCGATATTGAACACCATCAGCTCTCTTTTCTTGCCGCTGCCCGTGTAGCCGGGTGTCTCACTGTCCACTGAGATAATTGTAGTAGCAAAGGTGGATATATGTCATATCGTGTCCTTTTACTCCCTATATTTTTCTCTCTATCCTGTCAGTCTAACTGACCATACAACTGCTCACTACTATTCCTCACTTCTATTACGTCTTTCTCCCCTTTCCTTCCTGTCTTAAGACTTGACCTCTTTACCCTACACACATATCTCACTTGATTTGGGCTATCCTTTGAGTAAACAACGCACAGTATGCTCCGGACACGATATGACATATATCCACCTTTGCTACTAC
>NC_068985.1:56799171-56802695 GCF_001194135.2 Octopus bimaculoides | reverse complement strand
CTTAACCTTATATATATATATATATATATATATATATATACATATACATTCATTGTTACATACATCCAGACACTCACAAACCACACACATACATATATACATACATACACACACATACCTAAATAACTACGTGCATACATACATACATCCATCAATCATCCATACATACATGCACACACACATAAGCATACATACATACATACATACATACATACATACATACACACATACATACATACGTATAGCTTTCTTTATTTCCAGGGGCATTCACAACGGAGCTGGAGTGTGTTCACAAATTGCTGTGTCAATTTATTCCCTGTATCTCTCTCATTTCTTCCTCCACCTTTATCATCCTTTAGTTCTGTATCCCCTCTCTTTTCCCCTCTTCTCTTCCATTACGCTTTGCTGATCTATTCTGCCTCTATGCGTTGCCAGTTTTTCTATTCCTACTTCCGCTGTACCAACATATTGCGCTTTTACATCAAACCCGTCATACTAAAAAACATATTTTTCTACTCTCCGCAATTTTCTTCAGCCAATCGTCCAAACAAAGATCAAATTCTTGCATTTCACTTCATATTTCATGCAGTATTGTTTTATGTGATTTTGTTCCGTGTTATTTTCATCGTAATACCATATTTTATGTTGTTTAATCTCAAGATGGTAATTACGGCAATGATAAACACAAGCACTGGCTCTTTTTCCTTCTTTATTTATTTGCCAGTCGATTAACACTTTTACATATTAGCTAATGAATTGTTTGATTAATCATTGTGTTCATCAGTAAATTAGTTACATTTGTCTAAGTTGTTTCGCCACCACATCGACATCATCAGTGACATGTCCTCTCTATTCCAGGACCATTTAAGTTTTGCCTCGACGAATAGATAATAAAAGAATTGAAATAGATCCACTACGTATATTTGTTATAGGCGTAACAACCCTCCCGGGGTAAGGCAAAATATTGTTCAACACTATCAAGAATCATGCAAGCCAAATGCCAAAAAGTAATTTACTCCATTTTAGCCCCACTGAAACATAGATTTTCTGTTAGAACAGTCTATACTGTGTTAGTTACCATGAGAGGACCACTCATATTGGATTTTGGTGTAAAATGTACTTTTTCGTATTTAGATAACGGGGAAATAATTCCAAGTCAATTCCAACGAAGAAACCAGCATTAATACTGCTTTTGTCGCTAATATATATTCTCTATTTTGAGTTTTATCGAAAATGTATTTTGTCTTAAGCTTCATCTTTAGTAGATCCACGTTTTATTCATTTCCTTTCCTAGTCGCAGCATTTACCTGTCATTATTTTTCCTGCTGCAAAGATTACATCATCGGGGTTTTTTGTGTTGGTGGGGAGTTACGCCTAGATATTAAATACCTAACAACGGTAACCAAGGTATGTCTATGCTGCTTTGTTCGTTTTGTTTGATCTCTCACAACAGTATTATTTTATTGTTTATGACTATTTCATACATACGCGCATGACAGTCACATATTGAATGATATATAAATACACCATGCCGGAATAGTAAACGAGATCTTCAGGAGCGAAATACGTGTCCGTAAATTTGCTAAATAGGAAATGACCTGAAGTCAAAGAATTATAACTACTGACAAATACTGATCTTCTTATATTCAGTTTAAACTCACGACACATACACACACACACACACGTACACACATACACACACACACAAACACAAACATGCACACACACGACGGTTTCTTACAGACAGTAATACACAAACAAAACTAAATAATTACAGATATATGTGTGTTTATGCATATGTATGTGTGTGTATTTATATATGTAGGGTGGATGGGAGCTAATGTGAGTGTAAGTATTTATTCATGTATCTATGTCTCTGAAGAGAAATATCTCAAGAGGTTATCACACTATTTCGATAAAAAAAAATATTCAATCGAGTAACGAGTACCATAGAAGCAGTCGCTTCAATCAATTTACTGGACACCACTTCCATATGACCTGAGTGAAATAACTGAATCCAACAAAAGTGTTTAAAAAATTCATTAATTTTTCTCCTTAAAAGCGTTGTCCAATAAGTACTTACTTTGTTTCAGGCGACAGGCATATGTACAGGTACATTTACTATTACCCCATAAGAACATTTTTGTTGTTACCCGAATACCTATGTGCTTTGAGTTTTTCCCTCAAATACATATCCACTTCTATAATCCCACAAGTACATAAGAACATTTTGTGATTCTACTAGCCGACAAGTACATATGAACAAGTGAGGTTCCACAAGCATGTATAATGCAACAAATACACATGAAATCTGTAATCCGTTCCTGGAACCAAAATGTTATCGCTCCTTGCTTTACTTGGTCACTCTGGAAAGTAGCAGCCAGATATTTTAGTACTTATCAGAAATTAATACATATGTGTTTCTATAAACATTTCCTTCTCTCCTCAAAACCAAAAGGATGTATTGAACATCTCAGAGCACTATGTCGGAATAAAAGACGAGATGTTAACGGTTGAAGCAATTTTGTCCGTATGTTTGTAAAATAAGAAATAACTTGGGGTTAAACAACTATAACTTTTGGCAATATTAATCTTCTTTTTATGGGGACGAACTAGCAGAATCGTTAGCACGCCGGGCAAAACGTTTAGCGGAATTTCTTCCGTCTCCACGTTCTGTGTTCAAATTCTACCTTTTATCATTTCGGGGTCGCTGAAATAAGTATCAGTTGAACATTGGGATAAATGTAATTCACTTATCCCCACCTCCAAATTTGGTTTCCTTGAGCCAAAATTTGAAACCAATATTAATTTCCTTATTCTCATCTAAATCTATTCTGGGTTCACCCGTATTTTTGTAGCATTGAGATCCAATCTAAAGTGGAATCAAATGTAGATTTGAACACAGGAAAGAGAGCGAAATTTTGTTCCCTTCGAATCATTTAATTGAAGATGTCGTGAGATGCTGCCACCATTTATCTTTCCACAACCCCGGTTGCCTAAGTATTAAAGTGTATTTAATATCAACATAATGCTAAACGGTGGCGACGAATATTAAGTACTAATGAATGCTGCGACGATTATTGAGAAATAATAGAGGCTACTATTTAATATCAGAGAATTCAATTGACCGATACTTAAGTTTATCAGTGTAAGAGATAATTTCCTTTAGATTATAAACGAGACAAATGTGCTAGGGCTTTGAATAAATCAGCTGAAATTCAATTAATTGCCTCCTCCATATGGTTACAGGGCATCGAGTAACATCTATTTAATTGCTACATTTGAACAACACACTTTCCCTCGCATCCGTTATATTGATTTCAAAACGCTTCTCTGCCAATTCATCCCCTCACTCTCTCTCTCTCTCTCTCTGTCTCTCTCTCTCTCTCTCCCTCTCTCTCTCCCTCTCTCTCTCCCTCTCCCTCTCTTACCCCCTCTCTCTCTCTAACCCTCTCTTTTTCTCTCTCATCTCTTTTCGCCTAAATTCCGTTCTCTTCCACCCACTATACATATTAATCATGTGT
>NC_068985.1:56798163-56799082 GCF_001194135.2 Octopus bimaculoides | reverse complement strand
GTGTGTGTGTGTGTGTGTGTGTGTGTGTGTGTGTGTGTGCGTGCGTGCGTGCGTGCGAGTGTGTATGCATGTATATTCGTGAATGTGTGCGAATGTGTAATGTTCTCAGACACCTTCAGAAGCTTCCTTTTCTTCCTGTCTACTTCAACCACTCCCCGCACATTCTCACACACTCCTCTATATTACTCCTTTGTTTCTACGAGGGGGTACCCAAAAGTAACAGGAAACGTTCGTTGTGGAACAAACGCGTTGTAGTTCGTACTTCCGCCGCCATAAGCAACTTGATGCAACCCTCAGGCATCAGTCTGTCGACCAGCGTCGTCCTGTTTAGTTTTACTGCCACATGGTGGACTTCTGTTTTGCAGTGTTTCTCCCATGAATGCGTGTCGTGAACTGAAAGAACAGTTAGAATTTGACCCGGACCTTTTTTCGAGGGTTACTAATGGTGACGAAATCTGTTGCTACGGAAATTGCCAATGTAAAAAAAAAAAAAACGACAGAGGCGTTAAAAGGCATCACTTCGCAAGGGTTCCAGCACTGCTTCGAACCGACGCATTGCTTCAAAGGGAGAATACATTGAAGGCGATAAAAGTGTAAACATGTAAAACTAAGTGAATAAAATAATATTGCAAAATTCCGGTTTCTTTTGGGTAAACCCCTCGTATCTTCCTTTTCCCTTTACACTTTCGATAGCTTATTAACCTATACACATGTGTGTGCACGTGTGTGTGTATGTGTGTGTGAATGTGCGTGTGAGCGTGTGTGTAAGCGTGTGCGTGAGTCCGTCTGTGCATGTGTGTGTGTATGTATATTTCTATTTACCTATATATATTATACGCATAAGTACCGCCGTTTAGTCGAACTTCCTCGATGTATGTATATATATATATATATATATAGAGAGAGAGAGAGAGATAGA
>NC_068985.1:56794383-56798153 GCF_001194135.2 Octopus bimaculoides | reverse complement strand
TAGATAGATAGATAGATAGATAGATAGATAGATAGATAGATAGATAGATAGATAGATAGATAGATATACATATATGCGAGAAAAACAGTCCTGTTTAGTATGGGTTCAACATGGGTAAAATAATGCGATACTGATGAATTGTTCGATGTATTGCTAGGATCATATGACAGTGCTGATATCTGCGATTTTATAAGTCTGTTTATATTGAGAGCCAAGTTCTCCTCCCACGACGTTGGTATATAACGAGACGATGGATTACGAATTTTCCAATGACTGTGATGGTCACATTCTTGATAGCAAATTTAGGAAACAATTCACCACCACTAAACTAGTCAACTAGGTCTTAAAATCACAATCGCCACTAATCTATCAAAAGTAGATATTTTTATGTTTCTGTAGGTATAAATTCTCCCTCTCATTAACTGTAACATGAGCCCAACGAGAAATGTTCCTACATACACAAACAGCATTGTCACCTCCTTCAACAATAGTGTTGAAAAACCTCATAGTTAACATTCGCAACAGAATATCTAACCTTTCTTCTTCTAAAGGTATTTTGATAAGGTAGCCTTTTACTACAACAAAGTCCCAGCCAACAGTGGCTTTAAAGATTAATTATTTTACAACCCTTCTACTAATGATACGAATAATAGTAATTGACCTACAAATAGACCTTGGAGAATAATTACGTTCGTTCGCCCATTCTTTTCTATAAAAGATAAAACTAACATAAATAAAAGATACCCATCTTTCTTAGATAAACAGTTTGCTGTAAATCAATTGAGCCGAAAATTTTCAACAGACGCTCAATTAAATTATCATATACCGACTGCCCCAATATGAAGAGCATAATTCCACGCAGACACCACCAAGTATCTACTCCCAGTTATAAATGTAAAGACGCAGGAAAATGCTCACTCGACCAGGGGTGCATGATATAAATACGTCATATATGTGGCAAAAGTTACAGCTCCTCAAGCGGGCTCGGTTAACAGACCACATTGTAGTCTAACACAGAGGCGTATTCTGAAGAGTTCCATGAGAACCAGGAGATCCAATAAATGAAATTATTTCATGATGAGTACATGAATCATAAATAGGCAGGAAGTATGAGAGTAGGCCATAGCTATTTAACCACTTAACACCGCTAAGATTATATCGGTATCACAGTCTTCTCCGTGTAGTAATATACATGCTACGCATTATTCAATACAATTTTATATTCACAAATCAATGCAGGTACAGAACGCTAGCGCATCAGATCACCAGTAGATCATGGTTACATCATTGATTAAAGGGATAAAATTGGAAAGATCGTTTTTTTAGGCCCATTTGACAGAATTTACAACATTAAATGGTACAAACCGAATATGAGAAACCAAAGATAATTTATTTATCCAAACAAAACTCTTTCAGTACAAGAAATTAATAGTCTCACAAAAGGCCTAAAATTTACTGTAACAACTCAATGCGCTATCTCAAATGAAATACGGCACTATATTTAACAGTTCTGTAGCATAACAGAGAAATCATTTGATAATGAAAACAGTGAGAAACCAATTGTAAGAAACAAAAGTAATTACACGCCTACATCTAATGCCTAAAGCGTTAGATGAATTTTGTGATTTTATATCCACCTTCATATACAATGAACCTCTACACCTTCAAATCAAACCCAATACTAGATGCAAAGAATGGGAAATTATACATAAACTCAAAAAGCAATTACGGCATTATAAAAAAGGAATGAGAAAAAGGAAGAATTGTAATTATTATTAAGGACCTTGAACACTACAAAAGTGCTATAATGTATTTACTATAAGATACGGCCTATTATGGAATGGTAAACGGTTACCAATAATCAATGACGATGACAAAACTGAACATATTCAATCACTTACTTAACAGCATGAACAATAGTATTAAATATACCATGGAATAAAATTCTAATCATCAGCCAAACACAAATATTCAAACGTATATTCATTATAAACCAACAGATTCTAAACCATATTTGCTGTTGTCTTCATGCTATCCCAAACAGACGAAGACTAATATTTCATTTAATCTAGTAAGGAGAATTTTCACAATTGTTTCAAACTATGGATCTCGTAATAAAAGACTCCCTGAATGAAAACAAATGCTATTTGCCTGACAATATCCATCAATGTTAATAGAGAACGGAATAGAATGTGCCAAAGTAATAGATATTCGCGAATTGCGTAAAACAATAAACAATTCAGGTACTCCCAAAACTCTACACTTTATTGCAACATACAACCCAATAAAGTGTAGTGGTTTACACCGTTACCACCAGATCATTCCACTACTGAGTCAATATCCAAGAATGAAATAAGAACTCGAAATACACAAAATATTCAGAAGAAAAAGGTAATCAAAATCCCCAAAAAACTACTCACCAGTACTTAATAACCCTCCTCAAACTATGCACCAGGTGTCAAAATGTGTGGCCTCTCTAACTGTGGGGCTTGCATCAGCTTCATTGATACACAGCATTTAAATTTAAATCAGGACCAACTTTTACCACGAAAAATCATTTTACTTGCTCGTCAAAAATTTTAATATATGTTATTAAATGTAACGAGGATTACATAGGTCAAACAAAACTTACTCTCAGAAATAAACTGACAATTTATCGTCAACAAATACAAGACCGCATACCTAAGCACATCCCACTGATTGGGTCATAGGCAAATGTCCAAAAATAGGCCTTGTAACATTACCAATATTCAACCAATACCAGAGATCAAACAGAATAAGCGAAGAAAATATATTCATACAAAAATACAAACCATGACTGAGTAAACTTTAACAAAGGACATTCACTCACAACCACTCACACACAAACACATTCTTCTACTTCAAAAGATTTGTAACATGGCGGCTTTAAATTTCGGATACTTTTCTTGCCTAGACTTATATATTACAAATGAATTCCCAAAATTCCAAATTTTCACACTTTCACTTTATTATTGAAACAATACCACAACTGAAGCATGAATGTTTTCACACAAAAATACAAACCATGACTGAAATGATATCGACAAGCCACAGAAATACTAACTCACGGACAATACAGTAGGTCTAACAAAATTTAATGACCACATACAAGCAATTCCTATCCATTCTAACACTTAGCAGATTAAATTTATAGTCTTGAGCTTGTCACAAAGAAGGCACACTCAACCGTGTCACCCTTAACTTTCGGCGCAAAAAGTATTGTCGCATGACATTAATGCGAGGATGTAGCGGGAAGTTACAAAAATTACTAAGCCTAATCATGTGACCATCCCCTACCAAATTCCGTCCCAAACAGATACTGACTAGAGTTATGGTTTCTCCATAAAACAAAAGAATTTTCGAAATCCAATTAGAAGCAAGGCAGCTACTGCATAGACCCACATCTTTCTATCTTACTTAGTTGCTGAAAATCAGAAAAATCAGTGAAACCGATTAAGCCTTTATGATTAAACCATTTATGAGTAAACCATAAAGGCACCCCAAGTGCATTTCAACTTCTTTCAAACATATATTTATATACATAATAATAATAATAATAATAATAATAATAATAATAATAATAATAATAATAAAATTATATGCAAAAAAACGACAAAGAGCTAGAAACACTACTACAGACAGTACACGGCTTTACCAAGGAAATAGAAATGAAATTCGGATTAGAAAAATGTGCAAAAGCAACCCTGAAAAGAGGAAAATTAGTTAAAAGTAGCAATATAACACTAGAT
>NC_068985.1:56790828-56792731 GCF_001194135.2 Octopus bimaculoides | reverse complement strand
ATTATTATTATTATTATTATTATTATTATTATTATTATTATTATAAGGCAACAGTAAATATTCTGCTCAATACTACAGATTTGCTTGTCAGTTGCTTGATCTTAACCAGTTGAACATGTCCCTTAGTGCCTGACGATATGTGCATCTCTGATCACCAGCAGAAGTAGTGGGGGAGCATCATAGTCATGTGTTGAGAGGGATTCATTGGGGTTTGGATAATTCACCTTTTGAAACATGGGTATTTCGTTTGACGTCCTCAAACAACCTTTATTTTAGAATCTTTTGAGCGAGATGGGCTACCCGACCTGAATAAAATTCTGAGTCCCACCTGCAAGCTGGCAGAATAGTTAGCACGCTCGAAGAAATACTTAGCGGCATTTCGTCTACCGATACGTTCTGAGTTCAAATTCCACCGAGGTCAACTTGCCTTTCTTCCTTACGGGATCGATTAAAGAAGTACCAGTTAAGCACTGACGGTCGATATAATCAACTTAATTTCTTTGTTCTTCTTTATCATATATATGTTCATGTATGACTGTGTGCCCATTGGTCTGACTGAATAACTGTGCGTGTGTGTGCATGTTTACATCTGGTATGTGACATATACGTACCACTGATATTTGTATGTATGCATGAGTGGTCTATGGTAACACGCTGGCAACTGTGCCATTGGAGGTCGACCGGATTTGCTGCTGAATTAAGATTTGGTAGTGTTAGGGAGAGCAAGAAAGAGAAGATAAGCATGTGTATATGTATGTGTGAGTGTATGTGTGTGTGTGGAGGGGGTGCGTTGCGCGCGCTTATGCATGCCTACGTGTATGGTTGCAGAATATTATAATATTGGAAAGTCAGTCTTCGGTCTGTGTAGGCAGCGGTGGTTAGGTGTCAAACTCTTGTTTTTGGATGGTATATCTCAATTCTCAGCGGCCATTAGCTTGAGTTTACCAGGAAAGAGTACCTCTTGTCGCAGCAATTAATCAGTTCGTATTTCCTGTTCATAGATACTGCTGGTTGATAGAGGATATGCTGTCTTTCGAGGAGGTAGAGCTGGCAATTGCGTGCACCAGGTGAGTATGGCGGGGCCCTGTCGATGATGGTCTCTTCTATATTGGGGAGGTGATGTCTCCAGACGATGCGAGCCAAAGCGATGAAATTTCTGTATCCTTACATCCGAAGGAATGCATACACGCTGCGTGTAGATTCCCATGACGTCAATGCCCTTCATACCTATATATTGTCTTGTTATGCCATCGGATGGTGTGAGGATTGCTCTGTAGGCTATTTCCTTGATAGTTAGGATCCTCCTAGAAGGCAGCTGGTAGGGTTTTGGAAGCTACAGGCATGGTTGGAGGTTGAGTGGGTACCTATGTTTAAAGCAATTTTTAAGAACGGCAACAGTGTTTTGCTGATGGAGGAACTTGATATTGAAAGTAAGGCATAATTCTTAGAAGCTAGAATACAAATACTTTGCGACTTGTTCTGTTTTTGCATTCAGAGTTCAAATTTTGTCGACAATAAAATTGCCTTTCTTCCAATGATGATCGATGAAGAAAATAACGGAAGTGGTGGTGCAGCCTGATGATCTTCCGGCAGTCACAACCTTGATATTTCACTGTAATGAGAAAGGGAGAAACGATATCTATAGATAGTTAAATAGATAGTAGAAATACACACACACACATACACACACAAGCGCACGCACACACACACACACACATACTTACACACACACACACACCATAAAAGAAATAGGCTGACAGAGAGAGAGAGGTAGATAGAGAGATATTCAGATAGGCAGAAAGATACAAATACAACCGATAATTAAATTCATACATAATGATATATGAAAGAATATTGAGGCACATATATGCATACATAACGATATCTATTAGATACACACACG
>NC_068985.1:56786693-56790487 GCF_001194135.2 Octopus bimaculoides | reverse complement strand
ATATATATATATATTTTATATATATATATATATAGACATATATGTACATATGTGTGTATGTTTGTATGTATGTATTTGTTTATGTATGCATGCATGCATGTATAAATATATGGACACATGCATGTACAATGGCAGACACAATCAATTACAAATGCAATATATCATAGCAATAATCCATATGGGGGGTGGGGTTGACCCTGTATTTACCACTTATCTGAACACATCTTCGCCTGGTCAAACCGAAATGGAGGATGAAATGAATTAAATACTATACACAGATGCAAACATATAGACATGTGCATATGTCTATTGGTGTATACAAACATGTAAGTATGTTAGTATATACTTACTTACATACTTACACAGATACATACATGCATACGTACATACATACACACATACATACATATATAGATACATATATACACATACATACACATATGCATACATACGTACACACATACGTACATACATACACAGACACATATTTGCATGGACTTAATTACACTTTTATGCCATAATTCTATGTATTTCTACTTGAATACTACTACTACTACTACTACTACTACTACTACTACTACTACTACAACTACTACTACTACCACTGCCACTGTTATTATTACAGTCGTTGCTACTTAGAAGGACAAGAACAAGTACATGAACATGAACAAGAAAGACGAAAAGTAGAGGAGGAGAAGGAGGAGGTGGAGGAAGAGAATAATTGCAGTATTTCATTCATATTTGATGATCAATGTAACATGATAAATTAACATGGTAATGAAGCATTACCTCAACAGATTGTAGCAATTAAATTCCTAGATTATTCAACTATTTCCCATGTTATATCATAGCCAACTGAAATTACTATCAAGTTTCCATATAGTTTACTTATTATTAATACTCTACCATCACACAACCTTACACTCTTCAATGTTTCTCGGTCCCTGCAGAATATTCTATCTTTGCTATATTTATGTATACTCAAATTTACGATCAATTTTCAGTGATGTTAGTTTGTAATTATCCAATGATAAATATTTCATGTAGGATAACTTTTCTGTTTCCCAAGAGTATGAAATATATCAATTAAGGGTTCTATGTTAATTGCATTCCTGTGCAAGATATGCGCTAATTTTCCATTTAAAATGCATTATATACAAGCAACAACTGAATCATTTGGAAAGATATTGCTGATTCTCAAGAGTAAGCGCTTGTCTACTCTTTCATACTTGGGGAAAAAAATACCTCATTTCTAATATGGTGGCTAAATTGGGAAGAATCCATATGCTAACATGGGTAACACCAGGAGACAGGGTGTACATACAATAACGTATACCCCATACTATTTTTAGAAAGGAAAAGAATTCTTGATGAATAAGGAAATGAATACTTATTTTAAAAAGGGAAAGAGATTTTCATATTAACAAAAAAATTAAATATAAAAACACGCACACATATGTTTGTGTCTGTGTGTGTGTGTATGTTTGTGTTATTTTTCTAAAATTTATCAATGGAATTGCAAGCTATTCCATCGAAAACATACGTCTACAAGATTTCAACCCCTCCCATAAATAATAAGCTATTTACTCTCTCTGCCTCCCCTCTAATTCCCCCTCGTTCACTGTCCTTATGACTCTTTCTGTCTCACCATGTCTTCGTAGTGTCCCTTTACTCATTACGTACTATCGGGCTAAGTATGTGCACTCATCCATCATCGGTGGTGCTATCTCTTTTCCCTTTTTCTGACTCTCTGAAGAAATCAGCAAAATCAAACAACCAGCCAACCAACAGACATTTATATCAGATATTATTAGAAAGCGATTTAAGGCAGCGAGCAGGCAGAATCGTTAGCACATCGAACATAAACTTGAGCGGTGTGTGTGTTTATGTGTGTGTGTGTGTGTGTGTGTGTGTGTGTGTGTGTGTGTGTGTGTGTGTGTGTGTGTGTGCGTGTGTGTGTGTGCGTGTGTATGTGTGTGTGTGTGTGTGTGCGTTTATATGCGTGTCTGTGTGCACCCGTTTGTGCTACTTGTTAGAATTTAGCAGAGAATAAACCCTTTGTTTTCAGTCAACAACTCTCCTATAAATTAATTAAGCTCAGTTAGATGCACATTTTCGTCTCCGTGGTGACGGTGCATAAATAGCGTCTCGGAAACGACAGCAAAACAGGAATCAGCTAAAACCGTCTATTGACCTTATTAACACTTGATCACTTTTCTCAAAATGTCCGCCATGATAGTGTTTATATTGTTCATATTTATAAAGATTTAATTAAATTGAATACACCGATTTGCAGCAATGACGAATTCTTTGCAGCCAGTGTGATTAATATATTACTAACGTGTTAAAAGTATTTGGTTAAATAATTTAAATGTGTTTTACCAAATTTAGTATTTTTCTGTATCTTTTATTCCTTTCATATCGAAATAATCACTAGTTTTGGTCCTTTAGCTTTTGTTAATGGTTTTTTTTTTCTTTTTACTCCATATTCCGAAAGATAATTTCTGTTACCAATTAATAATTAACAAATTGGACTGGAGTCACTGAAATAAAAATTTCAGATGGTTGCAATAAGCTTTTGATATTGCAATATTTTGACAAGAAAGATGTTTATCTACCTTTCGTTGATTAAATGGGATCCACTATACCTTTTAGATAATTAACTCTTCAGGTTATATTCAAACGGAGCGCTAATAAATTAATCCTTTATGCTCCACCCATGAG
This sequence comes from Octopus bimaculoides, assembly GCF_001194135.2. Taxonomy (NCBI): domain Eukaryota; kingdom Metazoa; phylum Mollusca; class Cephalopoda; order Octopoda; family Octopodidae; genus Octopus; species Octopus bimaculoides. The sequence continues at coordinate 56,787,763 of NC_068985.1, read as the reverse complement.
AGAATATGTTCTGATTTTAAATGGATATTGAATCTCCTTTTCATATTTGCAATAATCATTGTCCATGTCATCGAATTGAAAAGTTCTGAAAATCTTGCGATTTAATGACAATGTTGTCACGTCTGATATCATTCCCATCTATATTGTATATATCTATCTCGGTTAGTTTGTAGAGTTTGAAGGCTAACTTTTAGCTGAAGACTTCTTAGGATTAAGAGAACTTGAGAGTGATAGAAATTATGTTGCTGTTTGTAATTCTATTCCTTTATGATTTAAACAACAAGGAGGAGCAAATACCTCCGGTGAATGTTCTGTATACTGTGTACACTAAAAGGTCATGTCATGTAAATTCGTGAGCAGGAGAACATTGACCAACAGAGCTTATCCACGCAATCAATGGATAAAATTCCCTCTAGAAGTACCTAATATATAAAAACAGTAAGAAAAATAAATCCAATATCAGCAGTGAAGGGAAAATTTTTGGATCTCTCACATTCTCTATTTTTCTCTCTCATTCTCTCTCACTCTCACTCACTCTCTCTCCCCCTCTCTCTCTGTATATGTGTGTGTGTATTAATCATAAGGACAAAATAATGTGTCCCCCTTCTAGAAATGAGAGTTAAAACCCTATACCTCTAGCTAGACCTATACCAATAAATACATAGCTTTATGCTATATAGGTATGTTGAGGGATTTTTTCGATCCGCTTGTCCGAGTACTGTTAATTCTGTTATTATTTTCAGTGTTAATTTTTGGTGTTTTAAATGAGGGCTTAATTCTCATATCTAGCAAGTAGACACATTATTGTGTCCTTATGGTTAACATAAGTATAACTCTATAGCTATATAACGCTATCTTAGGTCTACGACCACCTATATTAATGTTGCTGTTAATATCAACTATCTATTTTGCGCTCGGTAATAATAGCAATATTAATATCTATATAATTATTCACTTCTGAAATTTTGCTTTTGATAAATAAATAAATATATATTTATGCGCGCGTGTGTGTGTGTGTGTGTGTGTGTGTGTGTGTGTACATATATATATATATGTGTGTGTGTGTGTGT
>NC_068985.1:56783264-56786648 GCF_001194135.2 Octopus bimaculoides | reverse complement strand
ATATATATATATATATATATATATATATATATATATAAATGCACTGAGAATATATGAAAATACTTTTAAGTTTTAACTAGTTTCATAGTTTGCACTGATTTTAAAAAGTTGACATTGAAAGAAGTGTGTTATACCGAAACTGTCTTTCTAATGACTAGTGTTTGAAGCTTGTCCTATTTTTATAGCGAGTACATGGCCCAAATTAGTATATTTTGGATAGGATTTGATTAGTAGTTGATAGTCACATGACTGGTCTTACAAATTTTGTAGGTTCCCTCCTATGTCCATGTGTTAATGTCAAGTGACAATGTTTGTCAGCCTTAACCTACGACTCCAAACATGTATGTATGAATGTACGTACGTGTAAGTATATATATATATACATACACATACATACATACATTCACACATACAAACATACATACATACATACATACACACACATCGACTGTTTCAGCCTCGTGGGCTTGTATCTAAGTGCGAAATCCTATGTATTTAGTAGAATTATTTTTGTTATCTTCGAAGATCGTACTAGGAATTTACGGAGATGAAGAGAACAAAACTTGCTGGTTTGGTGGAAATAATCCGAAACAACTGGTTCTGTGTTCTCATTGCGATGAAAGGTTTCAAAGGCCACTAGTCTTTCTACAATACGAATACCACGCTGGTTATCACATGGACATGTATGTAGAAAAATCATTAACTCGGTTGCCGAAGCAGTATAGGATGCTTCCAGGCAGTTGTGGACCAGGTGATATTTGACTTGGATGGAGACAAGTTGGAGTTTGATCAAGACTACCGGGGACACTTTGGTGAAGGTGCTTGATTATTGAAAGAAATAACATCACTGATGTTGTATCACATACTGATCCGTTCGAAAACAACAAGGTTTCCGCAATACATTTAATCCGTGATGCTACATAGTTACGCGTCACTTACACCAGTGTATATCTACAACCTTTCTGGAACGACTTTTAACCATTATCCGTATTCATATATTTTTGCCTTAGAGGCTTGTAAATATACTTACCTATGTTCTATGCAAATATAACATCGTATATAGTTTATTTTTATATCTATTCAAAAGATAACTACATACCATTCACTGTTAAAAGTTCACTTTACGTACATTATCTGCCATCTTATTCCATTTTTTGCTTGACGACCAAGTGGTTTTGGTTGTTATTATTTGCTCCTTCTCACTCTCACTCTTTCTTTCTCTTTCTCCTCCCTCTCTCGCTCTCTCTCTCTCTCTCTCTCTCTCTCTCTCTCTCTTTCTTTCTCTTCCCCTCCCCCTCTCTCTCTCTATTGGCCTTTTGGCTATTTTAGTTCGGAATGCTATTTGTGAGATTTTATCTATGTTTACGAAATGTTGTTAGTTTCTTCGAGACAAAAATTTGCAATTTCGAAATGGAAATGGTTCTTTACAATTCATCATATTCTCTTTACTCAACTCTTTTGTAACGATATAAGCCATTTCTCCTCAGACCTTTTTCTTCGTTTTCTTCTTCGTCTCCTTTTTTTCCTTCTCCTTCTCCTCCGTCTCCTTCTTCTTCTCTACTTCTTTTCCTGCAGCTATATTGTCTTCTCCCACTACCTCCTTTTCTGCTACTCCTCCTTGCTTCCTATTCTGCTTCCCATTACCCTTTTTCTTCCTCTTCCTTCCCTTGTTGTTCTTCGACCTAGTTTCCTTTACCTTCTCTTTTTCTTCTACTTCTTCCGAGACGGATGACACCATTCTAAAGGAATATGAGTAGTTTCCAGGGGCTAAAATCAACGCCGATAAACAAATCGGTTCATTTGTGGTTGGGTTCCTGGAGATGCAAGACGATGCCATCAGATGGCGTTATCGGACGCTAGACCGACGAACCAGTTACCGTGCTCGAGGTCTAGTTTGATCCCGACCTCCAGGTTGATAAGAACTGAGACAAGGTGGCGAACAGCGTGGCCAGTCTTACCCAGAAATGGGCTGACAGAAAGCTATCCCTGAAATGTTGGACAGAGGTGGTGAATGGTTTCATTGCCTCCGTTATCATTTATCACCTGACCGTCGTGCATTGTTCTGGTTACTGCTTGACCAAGTTGGAGTGACTCTTATTTAAATTCTTGTGGAAGGGACGCGTCGCAATGGTCAGGCGGTCAGTCTGTTTCCCACATCCTCTGAGTTAGGTATGCCGTGGCTCCTAATGCGCAGATATGCGCTTAGGTTACGCCACCTGCAACGATTTCTGGACAGTGAGTGTGTGTGTGCTGCGTTTGTGAGATTCGTCTTTCCCCGGCTAGTTTCTTTGACAAATCTGCAGTCTTGTGTGACGAAAAGACAGGAACTGGGCGCCTGACACCTAGAATGTCGTCAAGCGTTCGGAACCCTCGATCAGTTGGGCAATGGGATCGGTGGATGTTCTGCTTTAGAAATTTATAGAGGATTAATGGCGGGGAAGTGCGACGAGGTTCTCGGGGAGACTCTGGGTGCCGACGAGAACAAACAGGCTAAAATGTTCCGGAGGACTTTCCAGTTGGGAACTATCATGGATAAATTCCAGATGTCCTTGGTTTGGCAGTACTACCGGGGGCGCTACCGGTTCGTGATAAACTCTACACGGATGTGATGTCCGAGGTGTGTGCAGAGTAATGAAACCGTTCCGCACGCCCTTGTTCAGTGTCCGGGCATTGCTGATTTGTGGGGTTGTGTTGAACAGCTGCTATCATGTGTGAGACAGATTCAACTGTCAGCCCTGTCTGTAGCGATGACTACTCCGCCGCCCTTTTTCACTCGGGCAAGCAAGGCAGTTTTCCTTTTCCTGGAGGCTGTGGCGACAAATGTTGACAAGGCTGAAAGGAGTGAGAACAGACACATTCCAATTTGATAGAGGCCTCATTGACTTTTTTAAGTTTGACTTGAAAAGGAAATTGAGAGTGGAGAGGGAAGTATTGTCCTCGAGTGAGTTTGTTGAAAGTTGGGTGAAAGTTGCGTAAATGACAAGAGTGGATTGTACCTCTCTAAGTGTGGACCTGTAAGTCAGTGAGAAGGAATTGTGGAGGGCGCTTTTTCCTAGGATTTCAGGGAAATCTTTCTCGGACAGCGAGGTTTCTCGATTATCCCTAGAGGCGTTTCTGTATCAATAGGGCCACATCTCTATCGTCCTTCCACTTCTTTTTTTACCTTTGAATACTATGCATATGTCCCTTCTTTTCCAGTGTATACCGTGTATGCTTTAATTTCTTTTTTGCCCTTTCATTGTTATCTGTAAACACCCACACTTTATGACTGTTTCTGCATTGTTCCCTTCATCTTTCGCCCTTGTGGCAAATAAATGAAATTATCATCATCATCATTATTATTATTATTATTATTATTATTATTATTATTATTATTATTATTAT
>NC_068985.1:56779486-56782429 GCF_001194135.2 Octopus bimaculoides | reverse complement strand
CTTATTTATTTATCTATTTATTTATCTATTTATTTATTATATCTTTCTCCGTTTTCTTCCTCTGTTTAGACGAACTTTCCTACCTTTTCGGACAAAACCTTTTTGTAACCTTCGTCCTGTCTTTGTCCTTATATGTCTTTAATTGATATTAGCCCTTGTGGCCAATAAAACGAATTAATTATTATTATTATTATTATTATTATTATTATTATTATTATTATTATTATTATTATCATCATCATCATCATCATCATCATTAAATACCTCAGATTTATTTTATTGTTTATGATTGAAAGCGTCAGCTATCCACAGCCAGATGACACCTGTTTACTGATAATGTTTCAGGAACCCTGTGGAGTACTTTTGAAGTTCCAAGCAATTACAATTATGGGTTCCAAGCAATTATAATTATAGATTTTGTAAGCGTTCTGTGTTTACATTCGTTCCAACCAATTTTTTTGAGACAGGTTGATATTTGAGTACTGATACTTCAAATGTACCAATCATTATTGGTATCACTTCTAATTTCTTAATTGCTCACAACCAGCGTATTTACCGCTTCAATTCATAACACTGGACAACAAAGATTTTGCTAGAGGGGTAAAAGAAGGTTTTAAACTAAATCGAGGATGCTGATTTCGAATCCGCACTCAGAATTGTTCTAGCAGGTCAGGATTTTGAGCAAGATTACAACTATACTTTCGGCTTGATATAGGCGGTATTATAATATTTGCTAAAATGAAAGCGGCCTTAATTCAAAATTAAAGAAATAACAGCAGTAAAACAAACGATGAGAAAGTTCATTATTTAGTTTAGCAACAGATGGCGCTGACGTATTGTGTGCAATGCCAAATACGTCGGTTTGTTATTGGTAACTCTCAGTGTCGTTTGCGCTGCCGTCATGTGTGGTATCTGTGTCTTTCGCTCAGCGTGATAACTGTTTTAACTGTATTCATTGTGTTAGATCATGGATAGGAGAGGCTGTGTGAATCACCCAGACAACGTTTGTTATATGTCTATGGAAAATTTGCTCCGCATGACCAGCGGAGGGACATTCCCACCAAATCAAAAATTGCCTATAAATAATATTTTGGGTGTAAAATTGGGGACCAAGACAAGACGTGGGCACCTCATATATGCTGCACCGTGTGTTACTCAGGGCTTACACAGTGGCTGAATGGAAAACGACATGGAATGCTTTTTGCTGTACCATTGGTATGGCGTGAGCCAACCAGTCATGTCTCTGATTGTTACATTTGCATGATTAATACTAGTTGTTTCTGAAAGAAGGCCAAAGCAAAAATTGTGTATGCAGATTGTAAGTCGGCTCTAAAACCAGTTCCACATGACTTCAAGAACCCTGTGCTAGTTTGCCACTCATGCTTCACTTGAAAATCTTGACATGTTGCACGATGAAACACCTGTCTCTCCAATCGACAAAGAGTACGTAGATGATTCTAAGAAAATTGAACCCGACTAGTTTAATCAAAAGATCTGAACGATTTAGTAAATGATCTAGCACTGCCAAAGGAGAGGGCAAAAGTTTAGGGAATCTCCCACAGCAAGGTATGAAAATTTCCATTTTCCGATCTCGCCATAAAAGTTTATCTTCCTAATTCAAGCAACAGATTATTTATAGACTCGACTAAGGTTAGCTTCAAAGCTGTGTTGTCATATAACGGAAAAACCTTCCATTCACATGAGTCATGTTGTCGGTATCGCAGGGACCTATGAATCGATGGGACTCTTTCTGAAAGGAGTTAGTAACTCACTTCACAAGTGGAATATTTCTGGGTTTTTTAAAAGTGATTTTCCTCCTCCATGACTGCAGCTGGAATGTACCAAAAATATGTGCATCTTGTGTGTTTGGAACAGCCGCGACGACAGCAATCATTAAACTGTAAAGTACTGAACTAAAATAGATGAGCGCATAGTTGGTCGGTAAAATGTGCAGCATATGCCAGTGGTAGTCCCGTAAGAAATCTTCCTTCCACTCCTTCACATCAAACTCGGACTCATGAAAAACTTCGTAAAGGCAATGACACACGATGGTTACGGCTTCCAGTACCTAAAGGTAAAATTTGATGAAGAGAAAAGTGACGCAAAACCGAAATCAGGCATTTCCATTGGACCCGAGATCAGAGAGTTGATGTCTGTTAGCAATTTCAGAGGTATACTGAATCCAGTTGAGCTGACAACATGGGATTCATTCGTGTTAGTTGTACAGAACTTTCTTGGGAATCATAGAGTTGAAAACGTGCTAATAAACATGCTAACAGCGCATGAAAGAATGGAAAGCCGAATGTCCCTTAAAATGCACTTTTGAATTGTCATCTCGATTTTTTCCAACGAATATTGGTGCCCTTAATGATAAGCATGGTGAGAGGTTCGACCAGAATATATCTGAGATGGAAAGAGGTGTGAAGGCCGGTTCAATCCACACATGATTAGTGAATACTGCTGGTTCTGACAACGGAAGAGCTGCGCGATGCATAAGCGCAAGAGCAAGCGTCTCAAACATTTCTGAGCTGAGCATATCAAAAATAAAGTGAGTATTCCCTTAACATAAATATACTATGTACCATTATATTATAATACTATTTGCCTTAAATATAAATTTACTATATATAGTACTAATATATTATTATAATTATTATTTACTTTGAACTTAACTATTCCTGATTCTAATACAGTAATAATATATCATGCGTATAAATCAAAATTCTGACGTGCTACAGAAATTTAGAGTTCAGATTCGGAATCAGTGTACTCGATTTAATTTAGTACAGCACCATTTGTGAAGGTAGCCGACTATAAATCTTTTTTTGTTGCCCAGTGTTATAGTTGTTCACTGTTTTTCTTTCACTTTTTTCTTGTTCTCACCGGGTCATAGCTTTCTAAGCTGTAATTTCGACAAAGGTTCCAATGGATCATTCTTGTCAC
>NC_068985.1:56778533-56779386 GCF_001194135.2 Octopus bimaculoides | reverse complement strand
TTCACTTTTAATCTGCATGTTTGTTACAATCACTTTTCGAGACACACCAGTGCCCTAGGGCAAGTGAAGGATAAGAGATGTTACAGTATGACTGAAAGCTTGAGAAGGGGAAGTGGCAGGGGCACTAGCGAAATATCTTCGTGTAATACAACAGAGATATTTAAATTGATAGATTTTTTTTTCTAAGGATGTGGGCAACACTTGTCAACATAATCTGAATTTCTCTAAGACATGGTTGTCTTGGGATGTTATCTAGATGTTTCTGACATTCCGACTTTACCATTCCTTGGTCACTTACAATAACAGGAATAGTTCTTGCTTTAAGATCCCACATATCTTTTTATTTTATTTTCCAGGTCCTTATATGTATTTAATTAGTCAAATTCCTTTACAGATATATTTTTATCAGTGGGAACACTTACATATATTAGTCTACAAGTATTTTCTTCTCTGTCTTTAATGACTATGCCAGGTCGATTATCCTGGGTCGTTCTGTCGGGTTGATTGGAACGTTTCAGAGGATAGTGACAATTTTACAATCAGCGACTGGTTTCCAATGTCAATAGTGTCCTAACCTAACGTGAAAACTTTTGTACTCGTGTGGTGCAAGCACAGGACATCTCGAGACGAGATGGTCTATCGTTTCTTCAAATATGTTGCAGAAACTGTATTTAGGATCAGAACCGTTTTGAAGAATGTTTGTCCAGTAGCATTTGGTAAGCAAGCTTTAATCAATTGCCGTTAATATGAAACCTTCAGTCACTGTTTTCGGCCCTGAACTTCTCAGTCACTGATGGGTTGTTGCTTGGTCTTCATCAGGATTTCGGCTTCGAACTATATACTGTCCATGCAA
>NC_068985.1:56774410-56776582 GCF_001194135.2 Octopus bimaculoides | reverse complement strand
TCATGAGAGTAATAAAAGGATTCCGGCAGAAATTAGTTGTAATAATTTTAAACTATCCTTCTCGAGGGCGTCGGATACATGATACCACGTTCCACTAACAAAAGGCACATAAGTACCCATGGAGACTGGATATTTTTCGCAGTGATGAATGATACATGAATAAAGAGTTAAAAGGGCGAAAAGACTAAGGAGCCCACGCCACACCACACGCATCTCTCATCGGAATTCAAAGGTCTTCACACATCATAGAACTGATAAAATTACTAACCGAGTAGAAGAAGTATAGGTATACTTTATGTGTTTCAATAACATCTGTTTCAAGTATGCTCTATTTTTTTTACATAATTTATTGTTCAATATTTAATCTGTATTTAATATACATTAAATTTTAACGCGTCAGCTGTACCTTAATATGATCACAGAATAAAGCGATAGGAGCGATGTTGCAGAGCAGAGGGCCAATTTGTTACAAACGTTGCATTGAGAGCCACTTGAAGGCTTTGTGCTGTGGTTACCTGGAAAGTAGATATGAGAGAAGAAAACTGCAGCAAGAGCAGCGATAATATTGTAGCTGGGTAAGTGACCGAAAACTCACCTCACCTTTCCTAAAGGTAGATAACAAATAGGTGACGTACACCGATGCCTTTAGTTTACCACCTTATCTTCTTGCACTAATAAGAAAGCAATGAAGAAATGGGCAAACTTTCCAAGACCACAAAGCAAAAATAGAAAAGGGGTGTATGAACGTAAAGTAAATTCAACCAAATGTTTGAGAAGAGGAATACATTGGTGTCAAGATGAGAGTTAGGTGGATGTGCTGGGCGATGCGGAGGAAGTATAAGCAGGCTATGTGCTGCTCTGGGTGAACCTGGGGCGGACGTTTGTAACCATCCATCGTTTACTATTCATACAATAACGTCAAATCTAACTCCAGAGTATCATCCTTCTCTTAACCTTTCTCTTCTCACTAAAATCTTTCTTGTTTGTCGTATTGTGTTATTCATTAAATGTGTGTATATCATACTTTCTTTTACTTGTTTCAGTCATTAGATTGTAGTCATGTTGGCGGACCACTTTGAAGAATGAATCAAATCAATCAACACCACTACTTACTTTTTAAAACTTGGAACTTGTTGCATCGACCTGTTATGCCGAACCGCTAAATTTCGGGTGAGTAAACACACTAGCACCGTATATTATAACTAATGAAAACTTCAACATTTTAATAATTGAACTGTGTCATTAATCCAATGGCCATGAAATACCTCTGTGCAGTATCTGTGCGGGAATAACGTAACGTCCAAGATTTTATTCACATGCGTGACAAACGAACTCATACAGTGAGTACACAGAGTTCAATAAAGTTATCTAGGATTGAGAGAAGGTTCTGAACAACTTGCCATCTTCCATGATATCATTGAGAAAATAGAAGTAATTCAAGCTACATGATTTACTTTCCTCAGGCATTGGACGTAGAATACCATAGCGATTCTCTGACTCTCTTTCCGAAGTTGACCTTGTCATGTCGCAGAGAAGAAGAGGGGAAAAGAGAAGAAGTTCTAACGGCAATATATGCTTAAATAGGTGATGTGCTACTAACGCCCTACTGCATGTCGTTTAGCAGTTATGCCTAGTAAGTTAGCAAAGGGGGAGATAACCACGGACAAACATAGGGATAAAGAAACGCTCACACACACATACTATATATACCATGGGCTTCTTTCAGTATCTCATCCACTCACATGGCTTTAGTCGGCCTGAAGATATAATAGAATACACTATATAAGGTGCTACGCAGAGGGACTGACCCTGGAATAAAGTGTTAGGGAAGACTGCTTAATACCACACAAACAGGCCTACGTATGCACTTGTAATCTGTGGAGATTACGTTTCTGAGGCATGGTTGTGTGGTAAAAGCGTTCACTTCATAACCTAACCATATGGTTTCTGATTTCAATCTCATTCTGTTGCACCAGAGGCAAATATTATGACGCAGGCGTGGCTGTGTGGTGAGAAGCTTCCTTCCCAACCATATGGTTCCGGGTTCAGTCTTCTACTATAGCTTCAGGCCGACCAAAACCTTGTGAGCGGATTCGGTACACGGAAACTGAAAGAAGCACGTCGTATATATACATATATATATATATGTGTGTGTGTGTGTGTGTGTGTGGG
>NC_068985.1:56772228-56774202 GCF_001194135.2 Octopus bimaculoides | reverse complement strand
TGTGTGTGTGTGTGTGTGTGTGTGTGTGTGTGTGTGTGTCTTTATCCTCCCACCATCAAATGGCAACTGATGTTGGTGTGTTTACGTCCCCGTAAACTAGCGGTTCGGCAAATGGTAACGATAGAATGAATACCGGGCTTACAAAGAATAAGACCAGGGGTCGATTTCTCCGACGAAAAAGCGGTGTTCCAGCAAGCTAACATTGAAACTGACTGAAACAAGTAGAGCAATAAAAGAATATATATATATGCTTATAAATTCGTATAAATGCATATATATAAATATTAATCTAAATTTATATTTATATGTATTTGCACTAATCTATGTTAGTTGTTTCTATGTTTTCTTTGCTATTAGCTGATATATTTATTTATGTTAATTTTTGCTTTCTCCATTATTGCTGTTAATATTGTTTGATTTATCTTATAACTTATATCTCTATTGTTTGATACTATTTGGATATACTTAAAAATATAAGTAGATAATAGGTTCTGTAGCGCTGTATATGTATATTGCCTGATGTCCCCTCTCCATTATTATTTCAATGCAGTATTGTGTTTATATCTGCTTACGTTTAAATTTATATATTATGTTTGGCATTTACAAATAAGTGTTCGTATCTATTTTTAACAAGGTATATACTCACGTAATTGTTATTTGTATATTAATTTGTGTTCGTTACTTCAGTGACTATAAATCAATACATATACATATTTTAGATTTGTATCTTTATTTCTAAGTGCTTTTTAATATATTTTTTTTTATATATGTTACTTCTCAGAGCTATTGATATTGGGTTGTCCGGAAAGTTCGTGCTGATTTATAGAAGCTTACTTTTCGACTTATTTTAGAACATGGTTAAGTCCAGAAGATAGGGTTTGACTACACCTCCATTTAGAGCACAGTTTTAAGCTATCTTTTCGTGGAAGAAGGTTTATGTTCCAATAACATGCGTTAATTCTGAAGTCCCTTACAATGGAAGATAAGAAAGTTCATTTTCGGCACTTGATGCTTTTCTTTTTCCGTAAAGGGAAACATGCCTCACAAGCAACCAAAGAAATATGCTCAGCTTACGGTGATGTTTCTTTATCCGAAAGAACTGTAACTGTACGGAGGTGGCGCGCAAGGTTCCGAACTGGAGATTGTAGCCTTATTGATAAATAGGACGATGAGGCAGACCATCCATTACAGATGATGACCAAATCAATTCATTAATTGAGAATGACCTATATTGCACAACCCGAGAATTGCCAGAAAGCTTCAACCTATCAAAATCCGTCGTTCATGAGCAACTGGTAAAGCTTGGGTACACAAATCGCTACGATGTTTGGGTACCACATGAGTTGAGAACCTTTTGGATCGCATTTCCATCTGTGATTCTCTTTATAATCGGAATGAAAACGTGCCTTTTTTACAGCAAATTCTAACAGGTGATGAGAAATGGATTATCTACCGAAATGTTCAGAGAAAGCGATCCTGGAATAAGCGACATGAGCCACCCTTAGTCACCCCAAAAGCGGGTCTTCACCCTAAAAAAGTCTTGCTTTGTGTCTGGTGGGATTGGAAAGGAATTCTGTACTATGAGCTTCTCTCAAGTAACCAGACAATTAATTCTGAGAAATACTGTACACAACTGGACAGCAATTCAAGAGAAACGTCCAGAATTGGCCAAAGGGAAGGGTGTGTTTTCCAACACGATAATGCAAGACCGCACGTTTCTTTGGGAACCAGACAAAAATTGCTGCAGCTCGGCTGGGATGTGTTACCCCACCCTCCATATTCACCAGATATTGCACCTTTGGATTTCCACTTATTCAGGTCTCTTCAGAATAGTCTTAATGGTAAAAATTTCAATTCCTTAGATGACGTAAAAAGATACCTTGATGAATTCTTTGCCATTGAACGACCTCAATTCTGGGAAGAGGATATTTTCAAGCTAAAGGAAAGATGGAGACGCATTGTGCAACAATACGG
>NC_068985.1:56769885-56771848 GCF_001194135.2 Octopus bimaculoides | reverse complement strand
TATATATACATATATACATATATACATACACACATACAATTACTTGCATATACGTACATAAAATTGTACATACTTTGATTGTATATATGGATTATTTGTATTTCATAATTAATGTCATAATTTTTATATATACCTCATATATATATAAAGACATATATAAGAGGGATAACCGCCAAGAAGACACTAAATCCTCTTACCACCAGTATGCTAGGCCAGTGGTTTAAAGTCACATTAATTCATTAATTTCTACTCCCATCATTTAAATTTTAAACAACTCTAAACAACAACTGTCTCATTAGAGAACTCGTAAATAAGGTCAAGTTCACGGACTCCAACGGAATAGCAAAGCCGTGTATCGGAATGACGGGCAACTCGTTCAAAAATAGGTATACACAACAAAGGTGAATTTTGTATTACTGAAAAATTAAACATTATTCAATCAACAGATAACATTTTATACGTTAGGGATGAAAACTTCTCTCCCTGCATACACAAGCAATATTTTACACTCAAATATTTCAAAGAAGAGCCCCTCTACACGAAGGTAACCCTACCAGGACAGACACTTTCCTAAACGTGAACACACATAGCACACACACGTCACACAAAGAAGAAATATGCCCCAATGATAAACTATCTCAACATACAATGACAAGAACACCATGCCCAGAACAACAAAATAATGCAAAATAAGGCAAACAAATTAACCACCAAATAAAAATTGCCCAATCAACAAACTCAAAGGAGACAAACATTCAAAAGATATCACTCAAGTGTAACGTCCCTTGTTTCATTGATTCATTGTTTTATTTACGTACGCGATTTACGAGAAATCTCGTGAGCGAAGCGAGATTGTTTTCCAAAATGGAGTCGAACACCTTTCTCCATGTGATCGGCTTGAAAGATTGTTAAGACGCTAGTATATTTACCTACTCTTCTTAACATGAAACCCAGGATGTGTGTATGTGTATGTGTGTGTGTGTGCGTGTGTGTGTGCGTGTGTATGTGTGTGTGCCTGTAGCCATGTAAGAATTTGTATATCAGAAAGATCAGGTATCTGTACATCCGATCTGTCACCATACTTTTCGTACCAGGCACTCTGACGAATACTGTCCTAGGCAATCACCTAATTACCTAATCCGTGGGCGAAGGCGATTGGTAAGAACGGCTTGCTTAAATGGCTCATAATTCTGTATACTATAAAGATTTATATATACATTGCTATAGACTTTATCAGTTTTAAAATAGATTTCCATTAAACATCAATTGCTGTTATTTTAGTGAAAAGGTAATGCAGAAACTAAGAGGCGATGCAGTTTCTTTTGATAGGAAATTATATCCTTATTTCATATTCAACTTAGTTTAATTAACTCATTAATTCCTACGGAAGAAACATGTACGCCCTTATCTGATTTCACATTCATGTTCATTCGAAATAACTAAAAATGAAGGATAATGGTGAAATTCTATCAGTTGACTCTATTATCAAACTTCCATTTCTGTAACACTAATGTTATATCGATCTATTGGCTGAAAGCTTGCTAATTAATCAAAGCATTCAAGTAGATACTTCACTACCTTTTAATGTCATCCATGTTTTGGATCTTTTGAAACTCTTAAGTTCCGAGGCGATTTCTATAGCGTCTCCATATTGATTCCATAAGATTTGAAATTTTCCACGTCCAAACCATTTCCAAAATATTCTTCAAATGTCTGCAATGTGGTTTTGTTGCTTTTTCTTTTACCTCCAGTCACGCCATTGCTCTGCTCTTTCATGGATTATATTTGTCCCAAATATTTTAAGAGATTTTCAGAAACCCAACCTCTTCAGATATTAATTTAATTTGGTACATCAACAACGGATAACCAATTTTTCCTTTTTTTCTAACATGTTTTGAGTATAGTTGTACATTCTTCAAATTTTCGACATGTATAAATATGTAGATATATATATATATATATA
>NC_068985.1:56767083-56767603 GCF_001194135.2 Octopus bimaculoides | reverse complement strand
ATATTTCTGCATTATCTTGCTTCTTATTCCATATGACTTGCTTTCCCTTGCCTTATTCTTGAACAACATCAAGTATTTTCTCATACCAGTATTGTCTGAAAATGTCATTCCTCCATAAATGATCTTACTAGAATCAACTATTTTATATCCAATTAACTTGTCGTCTAAATCTGCGCTTACACACTTAAATACCAAAACCCCATAACTTAATATTTCTTAGTTTTCTTGAATATAGTATTCATTTCCAAACCTTTGTTCTAGTCCCTTACATATTAATTCTTAAATCAATTAATCAGATCTCATCGTTTTCGTCGTCTTCTATTGACATTTTCAAATATATTTACTTCTTTATGTAAAACAATTATTTTTGCCCACATTCATCTTTGTCAATTTCAATCCGACATACTTTCCAATTCTTAGTCTTTTAGGTCATCCTTTATGAATTTCACTTACGTTATTTACCGAATCTGTATACATACAGACAGACAGAGAGACACAGAGAGACACAGAGACACACAGA
>NC_068985.1:56763102-56766619 GCF_001194135.2 Octopus bimaculoides | reverse complement strand
TATCTATCTATCTATCTATCTATCTATCTATCTATCTATCTATCTATCTATCTATCTATCTATCTATCTATCTGTCTGTGTGTCTCTGTGTCTCTGTGTCTCTCTGTCTGTCTGTATGTATACAGATTCGGTAAATAACGTAAGTGAAATTCATAAAGGATGACCTAAAAGACTAAGAATTGGAAAGTATGTCGGATTGAAATTGACAAAGATGAATGAGGGCAAAAATAATTGTTTTACATCAAGAAGTAAATATATATACACACACATTTAGTCATTGAACTGCGGTCATGTTGAGGCACCGTCTTTAACTATTTTAGTCGATATCATCCATTCCAGTACTTATTTAATTATTTCTGCATGGAGTCGTTAAGATAGCATTCGACATAAATGGACGCAGTGCAATACACTGCCCCAGTTCATATATGTAAAACTTGGATGCGCGTATTCACATATGCATATGCGAGGGATTATGTGCATTTTCCCTGAACATATTCCCAAAAATTGGTGTAAGCGAAACTTGGCATAATTATTAGTCCTTCTCTACATAGCCACCACCAATGGTGAGACAGTTCTCCCATCGCTTTATACAGATGTGAAAACCTCGTCTATAGAAGTCGATATGTTGCGTCTTGGGCCAAGCCTTTACCTCGGAAATAAGCTCATCATCCGAAAAGTATCTCCCCTTCAAAAAAGAATTCATCGTTAGACAGAGATAAAAATCAGATGATGCGAGGTCGGGAGAGTAGGATTGATTAATGAGGAAGGATTCCATAGCCGCAGGGGTGTGCTTTTATTTCGCAACATGTGCATTGTGAACTGCAACGTTGTCTTGGAGGAGGCGGACTCCTTTGGTCAGAATGCCACTCATCTCTGCTTTGATGGCGTCCTGAAATTTCTGCAGCAGAGACGCATAATATGCCCCGTTAATTGTGGCACCCTTGCCATAAAATCCATCCTCACCACTCGGCAGTGGTTCCAAAGGAGTGTGAGCATTACCTTGCTTGCTTATATTTGGACACGAGTCTCCTTTGGAGGTAGTGAGTTATCATGCCTTCACTGCTTCGACTGGACTTTAGTCTCAGAATCATAGTGGTGGACCCATGTTTCATCCTGCGTGATAAGTCTGCCGAAAAATTCCACCTCTTTTTCTTGGCACATTGCCAAAAGAACCTAAGAGCAATTGACTCATTCCTCCTTCTGAAAAGGTGTGAGCATCCATAGAATCCATCGGGCAGACAATTTCCGCATGTGCAAATTGTCGTGATTAGATTTTTTTTCAATGGATCCAACACTTATCCTCAGTTTTTAGGCTAGTTGCCGAAAAGTTATGCGGTGATCCTTCAAACTGGCGGCTTCCAATTTATGGATGGTATTGCCAACCTGTTGAGTGCCTTTTTCTTTGGTTTGTCCATACACGTATATATGTTTGTGTGTGTGTATGTATATATATTAACCAATATTTTCTCCCTTACCCTTTTCTTTTTTCACTGTCCCTTCCCACACACACATTCACTTATTGGATAGATAGATAGATAGATAGATAGATAGATAGATAGATAGATAGATAGATAGATAGATATAGCACTGTCTGAAGGCGTCCAGCTTTGTGATAAACCTGATCGGCTCATCATCATAAGGTTGCAGGTTCACTTCCTAGAACGAAAAGATCCTTATGCTTTTGTGTAAACCATTCCATTTCACGTTGCTCCAATGAAGACTGGTGCATCTCGCTCACCGTTTAGTTGTCCCTCCTTGGAAGCTCCTGCGCCCTACGGTTCACAAGGTCCAGAAGATGTGTGTGTCTACTCGAGACTAAAGAGACACCTAAAACCTTTTGCGATAACGTCGAACATATTATCATCTCATGTATACTCACAATCCACGGTGAGTGTACCGTATATCACCTGTGGTTGTAAGACAGATTATTTTGCTAACAGTTAAACTTACGTTTAGAAGACATTATGAAATGTGTTCTATGATTATCTGACTGTTTTATAAAACAAGATTAACTTCTGCACGGTTTCCATCAATAATATAAAATCAAACATCCTTCTTTGTTTGATCGGTAAGAATTATTCCATACATAATTTCCCTTGTTGGCTCTAACAGGCACAGGCGTGGCGACGTGGCAAGAAGTTTGCTTCACAACCATATGGTTCCGGGTTCCATCCCCTTGCGTACTGCACCTTGAGCAAGTGTTTTCTACAACTGTTTCGTGCCGACCAACGCCTTGTAAGCAAATTGTAAGTAAAAGATACTAAAATTCGCTGTATACACACACGCATACGTTCACATACTCACAGAAACACAAACACAGACACACGTACATATATATATATTGAACCTGGACAGGTACCCTCCGAGGCACCAGTCCGGACAAGGTTGTTTAAAGAAGACAAGCAGTCCCCCGTTTATACCAGCCTTCCCGCTCTTAGCCACTAATGTTATCCAAGTGAAAAGCAAAGGCCGATACAGCATTGCACCAATGATGTAGCAACTCATTTTTACATGCGAGTGGATTTGAGTAAATAAAGTGTTTTACTCAAGAACACAACCCGGGTATCGAACTCACTTACTTATAATTGCGAACTTGATGTTCTAACCACTGAGCCATGCATACATACATGTGTTTGTGTGTGTGTGTGTGTTCATGTTCGTCCCAACCACTTGACAACTGATATTGGTTTGTTTACGAGCCCTTAAAGTAGTGTTTTTTCTGAGAGACCAATAGAATGAATACGAGGCTTAAAAGTCGATTCGTTCGACTACAACACTTCGAGACGGTACTCCATAACGGCTGCAAGTTACTTACTGAAACAAGTAAATGATAAATGATACATTGATCCATCTATAGATGTGCATCCTCCTGTCCTCTGAACAGTTAATGTAGCGAGGTATATTATGATCAACACATTTAATCTCCGTCCAACAAGAGCCAATGATAATTAACGAATGCTGCAATAATAACCTTCTACTCTTCATCATGAGGTGCGTTTGATTTACGTTTCCTGTGTCATCTTCGTGTTACGCTGTTATACTTTAGCATTTGATGTTCAGTGACTGAGATTATGCATATAAATATAACTTGTAACTCTTGTTTCTTTGTCCAATAATCTATAAATGAATTCATCTTGAAGTTGATTAGATTATAATTTCATGTTGTTTATTGGAGAAAACCAAATTAACTTTAACGTCTTTTAACATTCACGAAGTATTAAAGAGAAAATCAATATTCCTCATCAAAGTCTATATATGTGCATATACACATATAATGTATATATGTTTATATACACACACGCACTAACACACAAACACACACACAAGCATACACACAAACACACGCAAGCACTCATATATATATATATATACATATATATATATATATATTCCGTTTATATATTTGTTTTGCAAGATTCTTGATGTGAAATCGTGTGTTGAAACAGATATTGTTGTATTTGAGGATGATCATGTTGCCAGTTTAGGGGGCAGCCATCGGTGTCAGTATCGCCGGTGT
>NC_068985.1:56761766-56763092 GCF_001194135.2 Octopus bimaculoides | reverse complement strand
GATGACCATGTTGCCAGTTTAGGGGGCAGCCATCGGTGTCAGTATCGCCGGTGTTGTAGCCAACCTTTTCATGCTATGGTGAGACAGAATGCTTAAGGAACGCCTGACACAGAACTCCATACTCGTGAATATGTACTCTCGATATGCCGATGATATCAACGTAGTCGTAAAGACACCCCCACAAGCGAGTACTCTTGAAATAGAAATAGAAACTAATACTATGGAGAGCATGCAGCAAATAGCTAACTCCATCCACCAGAGTATTAAGGTCACTATAGACTACCCCATTCACACAATGCCAAACCTATGGCCTCCAAATACATGATCACCGGAACTCAGCTATTGCGGACAACGCCAAACTCAATATATTGATGGCCGAACTCGACAGAGTAATGCGAAATGTGTCCCGAATGTGCGACCCTGCAGAGTTAAAGAGACATATACAACATTTCGTTCACCGCATGCAGTTCTCAGGTTATAGCTATAAAGAAAGGATCAGAGTATACATGAGCTATGGGGAAATTTGAAACCATCAAACGTAACGATAGGAATGGGATTTTTCCGCTTTATAGGAGCAAATCATGGAACACCATTGAGAAGATTAAGAAGAAAATAGGGAAGGCAAGCTCATGGTATGATAGCCACAAATACCAGAGCGTCATGTTCGTCGACACCACCCCTAGAGGCGAACTGGCGTGCCACTTTAGAAGGGCCCTAGACAAACTTAAGCTAAGAATTAAGGTTGTTGAAAGGCCAAGGAACCCTATCAAATCCCTTATCCGTAGACCCTACCCTTTTAGTAGAACACCCTTCTACTGATAGGAACTGTACTGTATGTAGATTTAGCCCACAAACAAACTGTAAAGCCAGAAATATGGTCTGTAGTATAAGATGTACAGAGGGACGATGCAGTAACAAGACAACGTCGTATTTAGGGGAGACAGCACGGAGCATAGGAGAGCGAGTAAATGGACATTGGAGGGAACTTAAGGAAGACAAGAGCTCATCAGTTCTGTACCAGCACGCTGAGCATGAACACGGAGGCTCACTCAACAACATAGAAATTAAAATCTTGTCCACACATAGAACAGACGCAGCGCTTAGACAAATTACAGAAGCTACACACATAATAGAAAATAAACCTAGCCTGAATAGGAAACTGGAATGGAACACTAGCACACACTATCAACAAACCACAACACATGACAATAAAATCCTCATAAACTGATAATAATATGCACAAAATATAATACATTACACAGATAAACAAATGGAATTAAATAACTACATACGTTAACAAAATTAAATTAAATACAAAAAAGGAGG
>NC_068985.1:56758096-56761015 GCF_001194135.2 Octopus bimaculoides | reverse complement strand
TGTGTGTGTGTGTGTGTGTGTGTGTGTGTGTGTGTGTGTGTCTGTGTGTGTGT
The DNA here is from genome assembly GCF_001194135.2 of Octopus bimaculoides. Lineage (NCBI taxonomy): Eukaryota > Metazoa > Mollusca > Cephalopoda > Octopoda > Octopodidae > Octopus > Octopus bimaculoides. Next base: position 56,760,962 of record NC_068985.1, on the reverse strand, counting down.
ATGTATGTATGTATGTATGTATGTATGTATGTATGCATGTATGTATGTATGTATATGTATATGTATACATTGTTGCTATTATGTTAAACCGTTGTATGTCCAAATTTGGGCAAATGCGTTTTTTCAACATTTATTTTTGCTTGTAATAGCTGGTTCATTTGGTCAAGCTATTCTTTCACCAATTGCTTCAGATGCCAAGTTATCAAAAATTGTCAAAGTGTAGTACAACGCTTTTTCTGGAAACGTAACATTTTGAACTTGCGACACTTTTGCATAATAACAACGATATATATTTCTGCATTTATGTATTAAGGCTACCATTGGTTTCACGCAATGAACAATATCTTAATATCGTAATAATTTTCTAGCCGGTCACAGGAAATAGTGTTCCTCTCCATTGTGGATAGAAACACAAAGTATCATTGAATTCGGGGTGATTCTTGTAAAAGATAAACAGTAGACCAAGGGGCGCTACTTTTGGGTGACATGTTTTGAGTGATTATCTCCTTTGGACTGATTTTGAGCAAGCAGTCATGTTGGATAGTAAATTTATTTGCATTTTATTATTATTATATTGTGGTTGTATGTGACATTCGCACGCTTGTGTGCTGACGTAGTTTCTCATGTGGAGTTCGTGTGCTCTGTATATTCAAATTTCGCGTTCAAGTAAGGAGCTACTCTGATGGGATTAGAGGCGCAGGTGATTCCTGTTTGAAGTGTTTAAGTGTGAAATATTGCTTCTGTATATAGGGGAAGATTTCATCCCTAATATATAGGATGTTATCTATTGACTGCATGTTATTTGATGTTTCAGTGATTCAGAGTTCATATGCGGTAGCCCATCCTCCGTATTTTCTGGCTTTATCAATGATGTTCTATTTTCTCTGAGAGTTCCTATTCCACCTACTTTAAATGTGCATATCATAGTGAATAGAAATGTTGAGTGTCTTTTTCTTTTGTCTCTAAATGACAAGTTGTGTGTACTTTTCCTTGAACGAGTTGCCCGTCGCTCCGATATATTTTTTCTATTCCGTTGGAATCTGTGATATTAGCCTTGTATACAGTTTCTTTTTCGAAATAGTTGTTGTTTAGAGGATCTGTAGTTTTGGGGATCTGTAATTGCATTGTCTTTCGGGAGTGTTTCTGGTGTCTTTATTTTTATTATAGTTGAGTATTGTTGACATTTTATTCGAGAGGAAACTATAGTTAACTTTAACAGTTAACTTTAACAGTTGAGATCTTGTGGCATATATGTGAATGTGGAAACTGGTTGTATATTAATTTTAAGAGTTTCTAGGCTATGTTAGTGGCTACATTCATGTTATAAGGTGGATTAAACCATAAGATTTTCCTCTGTCTGTGATTTCTTGACTTCTTTGTATTTCGTTCAATGTAGTTTATGTTATTCTTATAGTTGGACCTTTCTAATACAGTATTATAGTATGGAGCAGCTTTTTCAAAAGTGTCTTTATGGGCAGATAAACTGGAGACGCGCCAGTTAAGTAATTGTTGAATGACTACTGGTTTGTATTCTATGTCTGTGTACGAGGCTTCCTTATTTGTGTTATGGCAGGGTTTAATTAGCACATGTTGATATCTAGAAAGTTGACCTTCTTAAGGTTGGTACTAATTGTGGTACTTAGACCTAACTGGCTAAATATTCTGCATAATTTTTTCTTTATTCTATCCATCCGTCCCTGTTTTTACTGTGTACTACTCCTATAACACCGTCTCTATATAAACCTATGTTAGCTTTTTTATTCTTTTCTTACAATATCTAAGATATAGAGGCCTACAGGGTCAGCTATCCTTGCACCATCATAGCTCCCCATTGCCACATCCAATAATTCTTCCCCATTCTTGTTTACCCAGTAGGAATTATTATGAAACAGTAATGAATTCCTTGCTTTCATAATTATATCTATGTCAGTGTTCGTTATGGTAGCAGATGCCTTACTAAATTCAAGTGCCTTCTGAAACAAGCTTTTGGAGATCGAGGGGTAAAACTCTACGATATCAAATTGAATGAATTTGTATTTGGGTTTATCTTCTATTTCTTAAACCATTTAATAGTTGCACTACTACATATCCATTTGTAAGGTTTGAGTATGCTCTGATAGAGAATTTTCGTTAAATTTTACATTTCTAACTAACTTTATTATAAGATCGTCTTCAAATTTTTCTTGGTCTTTAATATGTGGGGGATTTTACAAGATCTGAAACCGTAATTGACCTCTGAATGAGGGCTTTATGTACCTTTATCGAAGAAGTAGGCCTTCCGTTTCATTCCCCTCAGAATATATATATATATATATATTTTTTTTTTTTTTGTCAATAAGATACTTGCCTTGCTGGAATAGGAATATTGGGCAGGCAGTCAAATAAATCATCCAACAGTAATGTCTAATGGTAAATTCTACTGTTTGCTCAACATTTAAGTCAAAGGGAGATAAGCACTTACAAGATGTCAGCCAAAGGTAGCGCCCCTTGATTTATAGTTGTCTATACGAGAATCTCCACGAACTGAACCTGACGCTGTGTTTTTATCCAACAGGGACACGAGCATCATTCCCCATGTGATCAGCTTGAAAAATTGTTAGGATATTAAGATAATTTTCATAGCTTGAAACCAATGCTAGCGTTAATATACGAATAAAGAAATTTTATCCACCAGTGCTGTGTTAAGCACTCATTCTCGTTCGACAGTTACGCATGTATGTATGTATGTATGTATGTATGTATGTATGTATGTATGTATGTTTGTTTGTATGTATGTATGCATGTATGTATGTATACACACGCACACACATACGCACACACACACATATATATATATATATATATATATATATATATGTATATATAT
>NC_068985.1:56754046-56757829 GCF_001194135.2 Octopus bimaculoides | reverse complement strand
ATATATATATATATATATATATACGACGGGCTACTTTTAGTTTTTATCCTTTAACTCTACTTACAAGGTTTTGATCGACCCGAGGCCATGGTAGAAGACACTTGCCCAAGATGCCACTCAGTGGGACAGAACCCAGAACCATGTGGTCGGGAAGCCAGCTTCTTATCACACAGCCACTTCTGCTACTATTCACAGTTCGTTAAGTAAAAATAGTAAGGTCAGAAAAATTCCCCCCGTCCAGCCAGCATCAAGATTTCTGCTGACATTTCTGTTTTGTTATTAAGGCTTGACATGCATTCATTTTTTTCCTCCAATTCTACCACATTTCGGTCTAGTTTCTGGGGATTGACATGCTGGTGATCCTAATTCTGATCACCCTATGTACGCTCGTACATGTGACTGTGGCCACTGTAAGACGCTGTGTTCGATGCTGACGATGTCTCTCATCGTTCAATGCCGTTCCTGCCAGGATGTATAAACTAGTTTGAGCCACACATTTCGAAGTATTTATAAATTTGCATTTAATTTTCCTTGATATGACTTTAAACTGTGTCATGCAATGGCACCCTGTTCCGGAGTCTTGAGGAGTGTGGAACTATCGCTTAGCCATTATTGTTCATAGATCTACCCTCACCTAAAGTATTAGCATCTGTCAGGGTCCCAACTATGAGTTACATTGCATGTAATCAACCGGGTCAGGGCATATTGAAATCTTGGGATGCAGTATTGTGGATGTGAGGTATTTCGACACATGAACTTATAAGGTCAATGGGGAATAATACAGTCTGAACAAATGATGATGATGGTGATGATGATGATGATGATGATGATGATGATGATGATGCTGATGATGATGAGGGAGGAGGAGGAGGAGGAGGACGACGAAGACGACGACGACGAAGATTAGGATTGCAAAGTGCCAAAAGAAGCAATGCAAAATCAAAGTCTTTGCTATGCCATATGATAATAGAGTGGATGGGCAAAGGAATTTAGAAACCCAGAGAAATATCAATACTTAGTCAGAGAGAAGAAGAGATTATGAAATACAAAGCTAACAATATTTCCAGTAGTAATTGGTGCACTTGACACTACGTCAAAACTACTACCAAGCCTAAGAAGCTAAAAAATATTAAAATTGGAATTCGCAATATCGACCAAACGGAAAGTGCAACCTTGTACTGCGCAAATGTTTCTTCCAAGGAGATAGCATGTCACCATTGTTTTTTGTTTTTTTTGTAATGTGTATAATACTACTGACTTTTTATTTTGAGAAAAATGAAAGCTGAGTATGAGTTCAAGAATAGAAAATATAAGAACAATCACTTTTCTATGCATGACCTGAAACTCTTTGGAAAAGATGAAAACCAGCTTCATTCACTAATTGAAATAGTAAATGGCATTAGCGAGAACATCAGGATGATATTTGTGGAGTATTTATTCTAAAATGATGTAATGTCCAACAAGTGGGCGGTGTGAAGTTGTCTGCGGGAATAGTAATGAAGAGAATAATCAATAAGGATACAGGTATTTGGGTGTATTGCAAGGAATCGAATTCATGAATGACCAAATGAAGAAGATATTCTCTCTGGGGTTTTACAGAAGGCTAAAATAGATTTTAAAAGCTAAACTGAATGGGAGGAATAAATTCAAAGTGATAAATTCATCGGCAATTTCTCTCTTTTGAGATATGAAGCAGGAGTGATAAAACGTCGAACATATAAACTACAATACTTCGATAAGAAAACAAAATGCGACTGACAGTAAGCGGTACCGTCCATCCGAGACACCTTACGAGAAAGAAAGGAAGAAAGGTGAAGATAAATTTTGAGGTTTCTATTCAGACCGAGAAAAGTAATATTTCTTGGTATATATATGGAATGCACAGGAAGCATTACTAAACAAGTTAGGAATGCAACTGTATTACATACGGAAAGCTCGACGAGATGAATTATAACATAAAGACAGAAACAAAGAATGAAAATAACTGGAAGAGTAAGTGGATGCCCGATCAATTCTTGAGAGACAAACAAAGATACACAGACCCGGAAAAACGATGGCTCCGATTACAAAAACAGTGATCTGGAACCTAAAAGAGAGGCCTTGATAAGTGCAGCACAGAAACAAACCGAGAAAACAAACTTCATCAGTGAGAAATTTTATCAGTGAGAAGAATCTGATAAATACGGACTATATGGTGAAACGGGAGAGAGAGAGTATGGTATATTTTACGCGAATGCATCTTATTGATCCACGGAGGATACAAGAGGAAACATCCCAATGTCAGGCGAAGGATTCGTTGGGAACTATGTTAGTAGTTTGAATTGGAGAGAGCGAGGAAATGATATGACCTTGAGGCAATTGGTGTGATAGAAAGTATCATAGTAATGATCCTTAGGAACTTAAGGACCCACTATGATCACCAAACTGAACATCAGAAACCCGAAATTGTACTAGTAGACAAAGTAGAAAAGCAGTACCTGATCATAGACATCGCTTGCCCAATTGGCGGAAGAATTGTCAAAACAGGAGAAAAACTAACGCGACATGAAGCTTTGAGGAGAGAAATAAAAAAGCGCTCTAGTCAATAAAAAAAGTGTGTTATTCCAGTAATTGATTGTACCTTAGGTACATTTAGCATAAAAAATTGGGCGGAAATGATAGGAACAAAAATGGAAATAGAACATATCTAGAAAACACTACTACTTGGCATTTACAAAGAGTCCGCGCAAAGTTCTCAAAACTTGAAAAGAACGTGCCACCTAGGTTCTCGGAAAGGGAACATCAGGTATATCAATGGCACCTCCAGTCACAATCAGAGTATTCTTGAGATAATAATAATAATAATAATAATAATAATAATAATAATAATAATAATAATAATAATAATAATAATAATAGTGATAATAATAATAATAATAATAATAATAATAATAATAATAATAATAATAATAATAATCATAATAATAATAATAATAATAATAATAATAATAATAATAATAATAATAATAATAAATGACAGTGTTTCAGTATACGTATTGGTGTTGGTAGTATTTAAACTCTAATGAAAATGGCCTTCCATCATGTTATAATTAAATAAATATCATCCTTCATACGATATTTAGTATTGGAGCAAAATAAATAACTAATTATGGCATCATCTGTAGTAAATATCTTAGAAATATGTGTGCAAAATCTATAAAGAACCAATTATATTAAATGAAAATCTTGAAAATCATGAAAAACGTCTATTCACTCACTCGTGTCGAAAATATTGACTGATTTCCTTCCTACATTTTTCACTGTTTCACTTTAATGCCATTACAAATTCAGAAATAGCATAGTTATATTTCTTCTCGGTATTTATTTCAATTCTACACATGACATTAATGTCTGGCCCTCCATGGTTTTATTGGCTCACATTGTGAACGATTAGAATTGTGCATTTATGAATAAATATATATGCGTCTGCTTGAGTGTGTTTATATATACATATGAGTATTTATTTATGTAAATACGCACACACACATACATAATACACATACATATATGTGTGTATGTGTGTGTGTGTGTGTGTGTGAATATAACATAAATGTGTGTGCATATATGTGCGTGTATGTGTGTTTTTATGTGCTTCCGATATAATTTATAAGTATTTATATTACAATATATATAAATATACTTATATATGAATATATGCGTTTGTATCTGTCTATCTATCTATCTATCTATCTATCTATCTATCTATCTATCTATCTATCTCTATCTCTTTCTCTCTCCCTATAT
>NC_068985.1:56750990-56753837 GCF_001194135.2 Octopus bimaculoides | reverse complement strand
TATATATATAGCTGTATGTATATGGTTGTCTTGTTTGCGCTGTGTGTGAGTATCTAAGTTCGTTAAGGTGTATTAATGCTAAGTTATATATATGCTATTTATATCACATTAACTCTTCCTATATATGTACAAATACTTTTATATAAACAAAACACACACACCCAACACGTACATATGCACAAATATACAAAGATGCATATATACATTTATATATATATTTGTGTGTGTGTGTGTTTGTGTGTGTGTGTGTGTGTGTTTGTGTGTGTGTGTGTGTGTGTTTGTGTGTTTGAATATACGGCACGGGTCACTTTGAGTTATTTTCCTTAGATCCTCGTCTTATTTATACAAATCTCCGTAAGCTATGAAAAAGTTGTCCTGTTATGTATATTTAAGTGTCTTGTGTAATGGAGATAATTCATCATAATTCCAAAGCTTATGATACCTACTGAGGCAGAAACAAGTACCCACAGCTGCTCTTTTGTCTTCAAGCAAGTTAAAACATTTTTTTCTTGAATGGAATATCCACATTTTTATCTTTTCTTGTTGAGGGTATGTCCTCTTGTATTTGGAGTTGTTATAAATTACCATCAAGCTAATAGGGCTAATATTTTTGAAAACTGTCATAACTTCAATTCGTCATGATCTTATCTTGTATTTTATGTAATATGTATTATATAACGCCAATTCCAAGATTTTAACCGTCTTCTGTATGAATCAATTAAGTTCCAGTACACAGTAATCTCTCGACTATTGCAGCTGTTACGTTCCAAAACTCGTGTTAGGTGAAAAACCGCGCATTATAAACAGTACTGTATATCTCTTTTTATCTTTTTATAATTTGTATATATTTATTTTATTATAAACGCAAAGCAACGCCACAGAGGAATCGACGTAAACTTAAATAACAAACTGTGATAGGTGACCCGTGATGAGTGTGTGTGTTTTATTAATATATAATCATTTGTACTTATAGAGGAAGAGTAGGAGTGTCTTCATCCATGTATAGGCTCACCTTAAGTACAAATTCTGACACTGACTCTACATCTTTCAATTAGGACTCAAAAATATTTTCTCACTCAATTCCCCTCAGATATATGCAACGTCCACCGAACATTGGAAAAATTGCACAACACTCTAACCAAGGCGAAGAGCAAAAGTAAACCTCACAGTAGACTTTCGACTTGATATAGTAAATATATAATCTCCAGCCAACATCTCGCATTCAATATACACTATATTTTAAATTTTACTTGTTTCGGTCATTAGACAGTATCCATGCTGGGACACCAAGATATTCATCGAAAGAAATAGACTCCAACACATTCTTAGGTCTGATACTTATTCCGTCGGGCTCTTTTGTCGAATTATTGTTTTATGTTACGGTCAAGTAAAGAGAAAATAACTCATTGTCACATTGCAGGTATTTCGTCCATCTTAAGTTCTGATCTCAAATTCTACCGAGGTCGACTTTGTCTTTCATCCTTTGAGGGTCGATAAAATATGCAAAATTCGAGCAGAGTGATCAATGTAAAAAACTTATGCCTCCCCAGATATTGCTGGGCTAGTGCTAAAATTTTAATCTAGTATATGTGTGTATGTGTGTGGTTACATATATATATATATATATATATATATATATATATATATATATATATACATACATACATAGATACATACATACATACATACATACATAAATACATACATACATACATACATGCATACATACATACATACATACATACATACATACATACATACATACATATATTAACAAGTTATAAATAAGGGCAAAAGAAAAACTCCTATGCCAAATATGCCGGGAAATAGACTTTCAATCGTGAATAACCATATATAATTCATCACTAAGGGCACGCGTCTCGAAGCAAGCTGACTGAAATATCTAAAACAATTCCGTTATTACCGAATCGGTCCGATTTTTTAGTTAATTCATAAAGAACTTTCTTGTCATCAGCGGTAAATACCATTGGAAATAAATGAAATACTTACTTGCACACATGGAACAAGCATACGCAAAGCCATGTGTACACTTAAGTATCTCAAATATATCTTTTCCAGCTGCTTATGACAAGATGTATTCCTGGGGTTAAAAAGTAGAAACATTGTTCTGCGTAGGACAGCCACCTTACGCTGGTAAATAAACTTTACTGTTCAGTATCGTTACTGTCTAAATCTCATTTAGAGTCTTCAAAACTAGGTGTCTTGCTCGTTATATATGAGGTTTGATCAATAAGTATCCGAACTGTTGCTATAGTAACGAAGCTAAAGCGTGTAGAGTAGACCTGATTGGCACAGATTGACCTTGATCTCTGCTGTGCATGTACGCTAAGTTAAAACGTTCTAGCTCACTTTCGTTGTTTACAGCAGTGCATGGAAGGATCGTGTGTAACATGTGATTGTCGTATTGACCATGATAGGGAAAGTTGTCATGACGATACCTGCTCAGAGGCCTAGGCAAAGTTGCAAAAAGGGTATGGAGAGGAGTGTATGAGCCGTACACAAGTGTACGAGTGGTTCAGACGTTTCCAAGTTGGCCGAAAAAATGTCGATATTGACGAAAGATTTGGGAAATTCACAACAAGCAGAACTGAGAAAAGCATCGCAGATGTGCGTGCAACTGTGTGGGGTAATGGTCGAATCACCATCCGTGAGTTATTAAACGATGTGCAGATTAGTTACGATTCAGTTAAGTCCATTATCACTGAAGATTCGGGTATGAGACGCGTGTTTGCTAAGTTTGTTCCAAAACCTCTCTCGAATGTATATATATATATATATATATATATATATATATGTGTGTGTGTGTGTATGTATGTATGTATGTAT
>NC_068985.1:56749604-56750980 GCF_001194135.2 Octopus bimaculoides | reverse complement strand
ATATATATATATATATATATATATATATATATATATATAGGTTCAAAAAAGAAAAACGACAAAAAGACAACAAAAAACAACAACGGAAAGGAAAGAAAGAGAATATGTATATATATACGTGGTCTGATCAATAAGTATCTGGGCTGCCATAGTAACGAGGCTAAAACACGCAGAGTAAAGCCGCTTGGCACAGATAGACCTTGTACTTCGTTGTGCATATAAACTAAGTTATAACGTTCCAGATCACTTCTGGTGTTTACAGCAGTGCTTATAATGTACGTGCGTAGCGTGTGATATTCACAATCACCACGACAGAGAAAGGTTAACAGAGAATCTATATCAAACTTTGCCAAAATTTTGGCGATACCTGCTCAGAGGCCTACGTGAAGTTTCAAAAAGTCTTTGCAACTGAAACCCGAGTGGCATTTTGGTCAGCTGAAAGAAATTTTGGCACAAACTTCGCAGACACATGTCTTATACCCAAACTTTCAGTGATAATGAATTGAACTATAGCTAATCTGCACGTCCTCGTATAACACGCAGATGGTGATTCGACGATTTCCCCTCACACCTGCACGTATATCCACAATGTTTCTCCCAGTTCTGCTGGTTGCAGGACTTCCAAAACATTCGTCAATATCGACATTTTTTTTCGGCCATCATGGAAATGTTTGAACCACTCGTATATTTGTGTTCGGATCATACACTCCTCTCCATACACTTTCTGCAACTTCACGTAGGCCTCTGAGCAAGTATCGCCATGACAACTTTCTTTGTCCTGGGCAATGAGACGATCACATGCTACACACTTTCCTTCCAGGCAGTGCTATAAACGGCAGAACTGAGCTAGAACGTTAATACGTATTTTGTATGGACAGCAGGGTTTAAGATCAAGCTGTGCCAAGCGGCTTTACTCTGCATACTTTAAAACCGTTACTATGGCAACAGATTGGATACTTATCGATCCGTCCTTGTACATATATGTATTTACGGGTGTACGTATAATGACTTTTGTATACATTATTCAAAAATCTATTGTTCTCATTGTTTTGTATGAAATATAGAAAATATTTGTTTTTCTAAGGAAAGCTGATATTTTCATACAATACTTCATATGAAAGTAATCAGTTGTTTCGTTTGTGGATATTTTATAGAAATGTCAATGATAAATCAGACACAGCGGAGGTCTAGCTTTTGTGTAGGTTTTTTCCCATTATCTGACTGTTTAATATATTCATCATTTTATTATACGTAGGCACAAATACACTTTATAAGAAGCCGCACACGCACGCATGTATTATTCATATGCATACACGTGTATACAAACATACATACATATATATATATATATATATAAATATATATACATACATATA
>NC_068985.1:56742122-56748023 GCF_001194135.2 Octopus bimaculoides | reverse complement strand
ATATATATATATATATATATATATATATAGTTGTTAAACAGGACAGCAAACATTAAGGCAAAGCAAGCATCTCAAGATGTATACAATATTATTATAGGAAGAAATTCAGCATCTTACAGCTGTTTCTGAGATATTCCCGAGAATGGGATATTCCATCAGTACTTTTATCGCTAAAATAGCCACCTCCGATACCATTTTGTTATTGAACGTTGATATGTTCGCGTCTGTTTACTGCGGACGTCTATTATATTAGGATTTTAACCCACATGGCTATACACAGGATTGCAACTAAGGACTTACGCACATGAATCTACGAAGGATTGCACGTAAGGAGTCTTGCTTTGGCTTCTATAACTTCGGAAAGATGAATTATGAACTTTTAAGCTTCTTTTTTCTTCTTTCTTTCTATCTCCTTATTCTTTTACTCCTTTCCTCTATGTCGTCATCTTACTGATAAATACCATTCTCATTGTTCCTATTTTTTCCCTATTTGTCTCTGATGATGGAATATCCCATACTCGAGAATATCTCAAAAGCAGCTGTAAGATGCTGAATTTCTTCCTATAATAATATTGTACACGTCTTTAGATGCTTGCCGTGCCTTAATGTTTGCTGTCCTGTTCAAATGACTCCTATAGCTACTACTTTGGATTGCGCACAATTTTTAAACAAAGGTATCATGTACATTTAAACTCGTTTAAATATAAGGAGTATAGCAATTCCACACCACTAACCAGCCACATACACCATCTAATTAATAGAAAAATACAGCATAAACTTTCTTGGCCTATAATAGACTCGAGTACCCTATCTCAGGGCCAACGCTCCAGTTGTGGTCTTTGCTTAAAAGAGTCTCTCAAAATTCTAACCTATAACTCACCGCAATTGCTTAATAAATGCCACAAGGCCTTCACTATGCGTAAGCACAAATTCTTCCGTAGTTTTAAATTCTTTCAAGAATCTAAATGTAAACTCACCCACCACAAATAGCACCAACATACAAACCCCTTCTATATCTTCATAAATCTTATTTCTACCTGATACCTTACGTCTCTTCTATCTACCTCACCTTATCACACTATGAGATAAACACTAATTCTTTAATTTATCCTTAATTTATTTTTGAATCTTAACCCAGTAAATGCCCTAATATAAATACCCTATCTCTAACTCCCACTCATAAATAATTTACCATTCTGTTAGCTTTTCCTTTCTCGGCTACCTACATACTGATAACTACATTGTTAAAAATATCTCTACAGACACTGACCATAGCCAGAACGGACACAAGCAGTTACTACAAAATTTCCTCCTCAAGAACTTTAGACTTTGAGACTACCAGACATCTACCATTCTCTCTTAATTCCTTTCATATTACTCTATTTTTTACGCTGTCTTCCTCTACCTCCTCATCATTTCTCTTATCTTCTCGGCTACCCCGTACAAAATTCTTAGACACCATACACCTATCCTATACTTTATCCTATAGCCAATCCTTAAAATCCCTTCTACCTCACTTTCTCTTTCTTTTCTTTTTTTTACTTTTACCACTAAAATAGCCACCTCCGCTACCATTTTGTTATTGAACGTTGATATGTTCGCGTCTGTTTTCCTCGGATGTCTACTATATCAGGATTTTAACCCACATGGATATACACAGGATTGCACCTAAGGACTTACGTTCATGAATCTACGCAGGTTTGCACGTAAGGACTCATGTTCTGGTTTCTATAACTTCGGAGAGTTGAACTTTTATCCTTCTTTTTTCTTCTTTCTTTCCATCTCCTTATTCTTTTACTCCCTTCTTCTATGTCATCATCTTATTAATTTATACTATTCTCATTTTCCCTATTTTTTCCCTATTTGTCTCTAATGACGGTATATTACATCCTCGGAGATATCTCAGATACAGCTGCAAGATTTTGAATTTCTTCCTTTAATAATATTATATACGTCTTGAGATGTTTGCCTTGCCTTAATGTTTGCTGTTCTGTTGAACAATTATATATCCGCTGTATCGGAAATCTGCAATGGCCCCATAACTACCGTCTCGGCTATAACCTTGAAGCTCCAGTAATCTGTTTCACTATTTACATAGCGCACGTAATCGTTTAGTCACCTATATATGTATATGTATATATATGTGTATATATATATATGTATGTATGTATGTATGTATGTATATGCATACATATACATGTATATATATGTGCGTGTGTGAGTTTGTCCCTGAGTGCGTGCGTATGTATATGTATGTGTGTGTGTGAGTATACCTATGTATTCAGTGCGATAGGATGCATTTACATCCTCATTATAAGTTTGACTCAGTACCACATTGCTGAAAGTTTCATGAGCAAATTTTACGTTTACTCTGCAGATGATAAAAGCTAAGTACATTAACTGCGCGTGCGTTTGAGTGTGAGAGTAGGTGAAAGAGTCTGTGCTTGTGTTTGTACGCACATTTATCTTTATGCGTGTGTTTGTAGGTGGGTGTACCTTTATAATTAGTAGCAAACGTAATCAAAAGTCTCAATGTCTCTTCGAAAAAATTTCACACTTCACATTTCTATTTTTATTGAACTTTCAATGTCGGATTCTCACGTATACCAAACAACGGTAATGTGAAAGCAACAATGAATATACTTAAAGAAGGAATTAATTTTTTTATAAAATGTGTATCTAAATATTAATATTTTAAAATATTCAAATATGCAATACGTCAAAATATGTTCATACAAAGTATAGCGAATAGTAAGAAAAGTACAAAGGCCTACAGTCTGCGCAAACACATACGTATATATGCGTGTTTATATATATATATATATATAAGTAAATATATAGGTGTATATATGTACATACATATACATAAGCATGTATGTATGTATGTACGTACGTACATACGAATGTATGCATTAAACGCAAAAGATGAAGTAATATTCAGAAACATACTGGGATAATATATTAAACTCTATTACCTGCTATTAAATGTAGAGGTTGGAATTCCGTTGTGCATATTTAAATCTGTATGTAGGCAGGACTAAATAAATTCCTTTTAAAAACGTTCTAAAAATAGATAATATGTTGATTTTCCTGTAGGCGAAACAATAGAAAGATAGAAAGACATGGTCATTAATATACAGGAATATTATTCCTTTAGAAAAGAGAGATTAAATTGAATTAAAGGCTAGCACGTCGGTCTAATTATCTAAATTTATTGAAATATAGGGTTTAGGGCATGAAAATATTTATAATATACGATGCAAAAGAAATAGTATGAAACGAGAGTTATATTACTGTATATGGGAGCCTTAGATGATCGAATTTATCTTTGTTTTAAAGACTGTAACAATCAATTTATGAACAATACAAACGTGATGCAGATTAAAGATAGGAAATAGGACGAAGGCTGCTGGATTCATTCGAAATAAGTATCTGCAGGCAAATAATCTTTTGGATTAGATCATAGCGCGCAACGTAAATAAAAATTAATGAAATTAATAGATTAGGAAATATAAATTCACTCATTATCTGTCTTTGCAGAGAAAGACAGATAATGAGTAGTAATTTAATCAGTGAACTGTCAGGTGTGAAAGGCTTGGAGTTACATCAAACTAATGATTGTAACTAAATTTCCAAAGATATATTATGTACATTCACAATGTAGATATGAGATATGTGGGAAGTATTTGTGAGATTTCTTTTGTGTAATTTTGTGGCTGAAAGAAATCAACCATTTGGAATATCTTCTTTAAATAAGATGACTTTAGGGAAAAGAATTTCCATGATTTTCGTAGTTATGCTAAATGATTTTCATACCTATGTTAAATGGTTTTCTGTTATCCATGTCGGATTTCAGAGTGACAAGGATTTTTCATTCTAAGTTATAGGATATATTTTAATTCTTTAAATTCCAAACGTAAGTTGAAAGAGATGTAGCCATACAATACAAAATATGGGATTGCTAAATGACAAAAAAAAATGTTGATTGTACCGAAATTTGAAAGATTTCAGTGAAATGAAGTTTACTTCAGAATCGACAGTTCTTTGCCTTATATCAAAATAGAGTTTCAAGAGTTTATCACAGATTTCATTAAATTAACAGAAGTAGAACTAGAACTCCTTTTCTTAAGTGTAGTCAGTCTAGATGAATTAATGGCGTGGGCAATTTTGGCTGTAACCGAATACAAGATGTGTATTATTGGAAAATGTCTTATATGCATGTTGTAATGGGAACTGTTTTAACATTTACATTATCTTAGCTATAAATCTGGTAAATTATCGGTTACTGTGTGGATTGAATCACTTTATGTAAGTTTTAAAATATCTATGAATGATTTCTTCGGTGTTGGCTTCACCATTTTCATTTTTACATTAAGGCCATATGTATTTATGATATTAATATGATAATTAGAATGGCTATTGTAAATCTTCCCTTTTGCAGACAGCTTAGATGATGTACGGGATCCACATTATTCATGATATTTCTATGGTATTTAAATTGAATATGTAATTGTTTCACTGCGTTTGCAGAAAATGAAGAGCAAAGCGATATTGAAGTTACTGATTACATGAGCGAGTTTTACAGATTTAAGTGAAGTTTCTATAATAACGATTATTCCAAAATGTTAAAAACTATATGTAGAACTTTCGTAACGAAATCAGTAAGCTGGGGTTTACAGATTTTACGTAGCAGGAGACTTTCCACTTTTTATAAACTTCCCTCTAAATATGTAAAGATGAAATTTAGAATATGGAGTTGAAATAAAACAATGATGTCCTTAATCCTCGTTAAATCATTCGCTGATAATATCGAGAAAACGCCCATGGGCACACACACATACACGCACACATAGAGAGACAGACAGACAGAGAGGAATCAGACAGATAGACAGAGAGACCAGACAGACAGACAGACAGACAGACAGACAGACAGATAGAAAGATAGATAGATAGAGAGAGAGAGAGAGAGAGAGAGAGAGAGATTGATTGATTGATTGATTGATTGATTGATTGATTGATTGATTGATTGATTGATTGATTAAGACATGCATAAATAAACGCGCGTGTACCTGTATGCGTGAATGTTTCCATGTGTGTTTATAGAGTGTGTTCCAAACAATGCATACATACATACATACATACATTGAATGATTATAAAGCCAGTGTTTATTAAAATATGCCATTTCCAAATTTTATTACAATCTAGACAGAATCTGATTTTTTTCTATGGACACTGATTTTCAAACTGATGATTGATCTAGTGCAGATACTGCTGATAACGTGAAGGAATGGAATTATAATCATTACGAAACATTTTATTCTGCTTTTTCTTTTTTTTTTTTGTATGCGTTTTCGTTCAATCACCGTCATCTATTTGTCGACTCTCACTGGTTTTTTAAAGTAAACAAAAACAAATGGGTATCTTATATGAAGAATGTAGTAGTGCATTCTACTCAACATTTTCGTCCTATACATCTGTTTTGGTAAACTCTATTCAAACTAGGCCCTCACATTACTATAATAACGTGGCTATGCCCTATCTTCCTGGACATATAACTTCATTTTCAGCGTCTTTTTTAATGCTTGGCCTGGTAAACTGTTCAAATAAATGTGATCAGTTACAGTATCATGAGAAAAGAATGTTCCTATCAATCCTATTGATGATAACTGCACCACACTGTGACTCCTGTATATTAACATGAGGATCTTCTGTTGTATACAGATTCTCAGTTTCCCAACATATACAGAAATTGTGATTAATTCAAATCAGCCATTTAATTTAAATATAGCCTCAACACTCAAAACCAATCTTTGTTGGAAACGTGTATATCTCCTACTCATCTTGCCAACACACACACACAGACTCACACACACACACACACACACACACACACACACACA
>NC_068985.1:56738142-56742018 GCF_001194135.2 Octopus bimaculoides | reverse complement strand
ATATATATATATATATATATATATATATATATACACTTTATTATTAAAGTTGCAAAGGCATAAAAAAAAATCGCAAAAAACTGCTACTCAGAGTTTCACGTTCCTGTTGGTCGGACAGTTTTGATTGAGAAGGGAAGAAAATTAAGGTTATATGCATAAGTATACAAATTACATTCACAGATACACATTTGAAATTGGCTTCGTTTCTTTAATGCACATCTTTAAAAGTCCATTTACAATCGCCTAAAAAGTGTTGTAAAGATTTAGTGTATCTAGAATCGCCTAACATATGTTTTAAAGATATCGAATACCCGAATGAATTTGTTTCATTTTATATTATTTTTATTCTTTTTATTATAATTTTTATAACTTTTATTATCTAGTTCATTGCTTTCATTGCATTTATTTGTCATTACTATTATCATTGCTGATAAACCGATGCTGCTGACAGAAGTTTAACGGCCTGAGCGAATGAGTTGACGATATACATATATACATATGTACATAAACATACATATATACACCATAACATATATGCGCATACGTATATGGTGTACTGAGTATTAAAAATAGTGTAACCTCCGGGGTGTAGATTGAATAAAATGAATTATAAAATTAAATAATTGCTATAAAGGTTGTTATAATTGTTATAAAGGTCATATAATTTTTATGTAATAGAAAGTTAGTTATGACGTCGGCGAAATTTAAACCAGAAAACTTAGCAGCTGGCGAAAATCGTCAACTCTTTCGCCCAGCACGTTAAATACTGTCAGCAGCATCGGTTTATCAGCAATGATAATTGTAATGATAAAGAAATGAAATGAAAGCAATAAAGTAAATAATAAAATCATAAAAAATGTAATAAAAAGAATAAAAATAATATAAAATGAAACAAATTCATTCGGGTATTCGATATCTTTAAACACATTTTGGGCGATTGTAAATGGACTTTTAAAGATGTGCATTACAGATCAAAGTTGGAAGATACATTGTGGGCTGAATTGCAGTGCAAAGAAAAAAACAATCATATGGTTCAAAAAGGAGCATTTAAAAGTAACAGCTACAATGACACGGTGAAAATAAAATAAAATAATGTAAAAATAATAAAATAATATATAAATAAAATAAAATAGAAATAATAGTCTGTAAATAGTCGAAGGTTTTCTTGAAAGTCAAAAAATGTACAATGTAAAGGCTAAAAATGTACAATAAATATAATACTAACTGAAATCTGTTTTGGTGGGAAAAAGCCAAATTCAAATCCGTAAGCCAATATTATCTGTACGGTATTTTTTCCCTCGACATTTTATACCACATAGCGTGTCTGCAGGAATTTAAAAGCCCCTATCTCTAGATCAGTGCGTATTTAACCTGTTCCAGGATGAAGAGATTTTCCGTCAGACACAAATTGCACCTCATTGGGCGTCTATATGCTCCATGCACAATACCATAGCCATTCTCGTCTCCACAATACTATAGTGCTGCTTTCTACGAAATTGTTCAGCTGATTTTGAAAGGACAGGTATCATTTTCATTCAATTGCCACACACGTTTAGCGAGACTCGTTGCTGTCCTATTTTCCGGGTATCGAAATGAATTTCGGTGAGAATATACTGTAATCTTAAAAGAATTTTCCGAAGCTCCTGTACATGTCTTCTATTCTTGGGAGTCATCTATTTCTACCTTAGCTCTATAAGCTATTCCTTTCTCAAGAAAATTTCCTCTTAACGGACAGCAATTTTATCTTTACAATTGCAATTCTTCTAATTATTTCCGGCACAGTGGTTTTCGTGTTGCGCTGGTTAATTAAAGAAACGAAGCTATTGCAACAAAAATAGCGCTATATATATATATATATATATATATATATATATATATATATATATATATATATATATATACCAGCAGCAACCATCACCCATTCCCTCCCTGTGATCAGGTAATTTGGTCAGCTGGCCCAGCTACGGAAGGGTATTTCGGTTCAGTTCGAAACATGCGATGATCGTTAGATACCGTGTGATGACATCAATACCTTCTGCTCAAAGCTCCATTACCTTTTGGAGTGGAAAAGAAGCACCTTTTTCTTGGTATTGTTAATAATAGTCCTTTCTACTATTGGTGCAATGCCTGAAATTTTGGGGGAGAGGGTTAGTCGATTATATTGACTCCAGTGTGTAACTTGTACATATTTCATTGGCTTCGAAAGGATGAAAAGCAAAGTTGACCTCGGCTGAATTTTAACTCAGAACGTAAAGACGGAGGTAATGCCGCTAAGCATTTTACCTGGCTTGCTAACGATTCTGCCAGCTAGCCGCCTTTATTTTATTATTACTAATAATAATAATAATGTGTGTATATATATAAGCAGGTGCATCAGCAGCAGCAGCCCATTTCTCTGTCTACGTTCAGGATGTCAGTCTGCTAATACCTCCAGTTCTTTCTGTGTTTTGTTGCATGCATACAGAGAGCCAGGCACCTATTTCCTATCTTTTGTTTGATGTTGTCAGTCTACAAACCCATTTGGCAGTCTCTTGGTCTCTTTGGCTCCAAATTATCTGTCAGTATGGTCCAAAACATTTACTAGTGGCACATTGCAATCCCAAAATTTCTACTTGATACACAACGCTAGGTGTCTTTGGACGACCTGTTTTCCTCGCAGAGTTTGCTGCCCTGTCTTTCCAGCTTACCCTGCGCACTCTCCATTTCTCAAAGTTTTTATCTATTCGTCATTAATGCATACATTAGCCAAGTTTTCCCGTAGACTGCCTCACACTAATGGTCTTCTACAGAAAGTTTTGACGAAGGCGCGACAGATGTATAATAATTTACATATGGAAAATTCTGGAAGCGCTATTACCAAATTTTGACATTGTGTGTTATACAAAAGCCAAATCTGTACGGCATGGTATTTTACCAAAGGTACACTCCACTCCATCTAAATTCAGTTGCAGATACTACAATAGCTCAGGATTCAAATGTCAAAACTCTTTAATACCATGTCACAAAAGTTAAGAACCGTACAAAGATGGACAAAGATGTCTTGAAAAAGTAGCTAGACATTCTCGTCTCCACAACACCAGAGGGAAAAAAAATGGCGTACACACGAGAGTAGCGGAGACAAACTCCCTCATGCACCAAACGGGCCAAGAGTCGGAACAAAGTCACGTATAGCAGTGTCGTAGGAGAATTATAAGTAACGGTAGAAAATCACAGTTGTGATTCAGTAATACCGCAATCGCATGGCTGAAAGGAAAAGAAATAAAAGATTATATATATATATATTCGTTATTTCGCCACGGACCTAGTACTAGTTCAAATTAGCAACGTGTATACCATACTTAAAGCATATATAATCAAAGTTTTCTATAGTATATATGTTTTAAGTATGATATAAAGTTTCGTAATACAGAAACGCGTACGCGCACACACACATACACATACAAATACACACACACATATGTGTACATACATGCACATACACGTACACAAACAACATACATAGATATTCTTCTACATCCTTCCTAACGACATGGCTCCGCATGTCATCTTGAGCAAGTGATTTGTACTAGAGACTCGAGCCGACCAGATTTACGACTGGATTTGTAAGACGAAAACTGAAAGAAATCTGTCGTGAGCCCGTCGTATATGTGTGTGTATCTTTGGTCTTAAGTTTCTCCCCCACCACCTCTTCATAGCTGATGTTGGTTTGTTTACGTCCCCGTAAGAAAGAGGTTCGGCAAAAGAGACCGGTAAAATAAGTACCATACTCTTAAAAAATAAATTATATTCGGTGTGGCATGTTCAGGCTGTGTGACCGCAGTCGAATGACTCAAACAAGTAAAAGTTAACAAATCGTGATAAACAAACCTATATATA
>NC_068985.1:56736084-56737462 GCF_001194135.2 Octopus bimaculoides | reverse complement strand
GTGTGTGTGTACGTATGTATGTATGTATGTGTGTATGTATGTATGTATACGCATGTGTATATGTAAGAGTGAAGAAATGAAACTATGGTTCAACACATGTGTAGAAGTTGCATATATTTTCAGCAAAGGTTTAATTCAGCTCGACAGCACGTAGTTTCATGGGCATGTGAGCCACATACTTTTCACCCGTTGCAAGAAGCGGAGTGGAAATTTTTAGGGAAAAACTGAGTTGGCTTATAAGTGATTAAAGAAGAAATCGTCAGCTTGAGTCACGTAGCATTAATGTGATGAGATTAATACCAACTATTTTCTTTATTTTAGACTCGTGTATTCGGGCAGGATATTGGGAGGGTATCTGTGCCATTTTTGTTCCAAACAGCGGTATAATTCCTTGTATGGAGTATCTTAGATGGTAGAGTAGAATGCTGGCGTGAATCAGTAGCTCAGTCGTCGATCAGTGAAATACTAACACATTGACAGCAGCAGTTGTGTGTGAGTGTGCGTACGTTATCTAGAAGAATATACTGATAACGTAGGTTTGTTGGTGCATTCAATTATGTGCCTTTGTAAGTTCTGAAGAAATTAAATGGAAACGTTCTGAAGTGTATACTGTCCAAGTATCACTAAAGATTCCCCAGGTTAGCAGTTTATTACCTTTGTGGAACGAGTATTATTATTTCCTGATCCTGTATGCAAGTTTCCGATTGCAAATCAAAAGGCTACTACTGATATGATATCATCGCTATCACAACGAATGATATATAAATATTATGATCGTATCTCAGGAGAGAAAAGGAATATATGATATCGAATTCAAGGATATTTAATCAATATATATCATTGTTATTAAGGGAGCAACTTGCTGTAAATTAAAAACAATAACTATTGTACTACAAACCGTAATAAAAATATGAATATAACAGATATTAAACCCTAAGAACTCACTCATTTACAACTGACACTTCTTTTCATAAATAGATTACCACGGTGAATTTGGTAGTTTGATGTAAATCTCAACATAATTGTTATTAGATTTATGGGATGATATAACGAAGGCTAGCAATTCATGCCTTCCATACTAAATGGACATGCAACATGTAACACAAATAGAGAATATAATGTGAGTGGTATTTAGTATCAATTCAAACCAGATTCAATTATAAATGCAAATGATTCCATAGATTTGTATTCTGTTTGTCACATCGGATTATTTGATCAACTTTCTCATCGTTTTATATACTCTGTATACTACATATTGCAAATAGGAATTGGGTATTGGAATCGACACAAAGCTACTAGGACACCGTGATCCAAACACACACACGCACACACACACACACACACACATACGTATATATATATATATATATATATATAT
>NC_068985.1:56732750-56735550 GCF_001194135.2 Octopus bimaculoides | reverse complement strand
TATATATCACCTTGATAACCTTGTCCGACCAGAATGTTGGGTATCGTATGGACACAGCTGGTCACAGCACGCCTTCCATTTCTCTCTGGATTGTGCTTTCCTCATTCACGTAACTCCAAATGCTTGTCGCATTTCGTCAACCCACCATTTTAGAGGCCTTCCGAGTGGCCCCTTTCGCTCGCGCAGTTACTTTGCCGATTGTCTCTGAAGCGAGCGACGTGTGCAGCCCATTTGAACTTTTGCTTTCTGTAACCGGTGATGATGTCTCTCATGCCAGTTTTCTCTTTGATTGCTTTGCTCCGGATGTGCTCTTTCAGTGACACGCGAAGCATCGATCTTTCCATTGCACTTTAAGCAGTTACCAGCCTCTGCTCCTCACTCTTCGTCTTGACCCAGGTTTCACTTCCGTACAAAATTATAGGTAAAACCGTGCCGTTGAAGAGGTTGGTGCGAGTGGTCCTACTCAGCTTTCCTTTAAGCAGATGTTTGATGAAGTTTAACGCTTTCCATCCGGCCCTTATTCTCTTCGAAATCTCCTTCTCCATGTCTCGGCGCATATTCACCTCTTTTCAAAGGTAGACCATTTTCTCCACCTCATCTACTTCATCACTCCTACCACTATTCAGCCTATTGCTGAATATTCGGACCTCGTGAACTTGGTTTTCATGCGGTCCATTTTGAGGCTTACTTCCGTACTTCCGATGTCCAGCTCTGTCAGTATGGTCTGCACTTGATTTTTGGTCTCTGTAGTGAGAACGATGTCGTCAGCAATATGGAGGTGGGTCAAAGGCTCGTCGTTGATGTTCACGCCACCTCGCCAGTCGATGTCTGTGATGACCTGCTCGAGACTTTTGGTGAAGAGTTTCAGACAGATGGTGTCTCCTTGTTTGATAGCCTTATGAGTGACAACAGTAATGATATGTCGGTGGTACATCTAGAATTCACCCCTTGAAGAAGTTGATTGTATTGCACCTCGACTCCTTGTTCTCCAACAACTTCAACACAGCGTTGATCTCAACGCTGTCGAAGGTCTTTTCATAATCCACGAACGCGACGCACAGAGATAGTCTGTATTCTTTCGCACGCTCCAGCAACTGGTTCAAAGTGAATGTATGATCCACCATGTTGTAATTCTATATGATCCATCATGTTGCAATTATTCCGAAAGTCTGCTTGTTCCCTTGTTTGATGTTCATCTAGATGATAATCGATTTACTATTATCTTCGAGAACAACTTGTGTACATGACGCAAGAGGCATATGGGACGATAGCTCTTCGCTAACTCCTTTCTTGGACAGCGGGACGGCTTTCGACTCTTTCTGTTGCATTGTAATTTTACCCTTGTCCAGATAGTAGCTAAATCGTTCGGGGAGGACCTTCTAAAGCTACTCTCCACCTGACTTTCGGAGAAGACTAAGAAACTGCCGGAGAAGAGGAAAAACATGGAGTGGACCGCAGAAAGTAACTTTGAGTATTCCATTCTCAGCAGGGTGTTATGTCAACAGTTGAAGAAAACCTTCGAAAAAATATATATATCATATTATCTGGGTAATGTTAACATTATAGTGTGGTGTCCAAAAGCTCCTCTTTAGGCATCGGCAACCAGATGGTGTTATACAGTAGGACGTCCGCATGTGGAAATCCGCAATTATCTGTTAAATATACACAAAAGAATTCTAATATGCGATGGACTGAACAGGGTTTATTATAAATCACTATAATTGTTTTAGCGGAACATTATCAGCTGGTAATCGTCGAGTGTTACATATATTATACACATTATTGTATTATTATGATTCAACAAAAGCTGTATACATACGCATCTTCGAATGAGTCGGTTCCAAATCACTGCTAGATCATCTTTAGCTTCTCTTTGTTTTATAACTATACCATGCTATTAATTTTAGCATTCCATTGACAAAGAAGAGGAGAGAAACGCAAAGATAATACCAATAATAAAGACATCAAAAGTAAATTAATGGAATGAAAAAATATTAAAAAATTAAATGAAAAACCAAATTCCCTCTTTAAGCAAAGTAACACATGCTAAAGAAAATCGGATAATCGGTTTATTCAGAGAATTCATTGCTTCTTTAATATACATATTGTGAAATAGGTAGGTGTTATAACTGTATTCAACAACTGTTTGATTCGACTCGACTTCACATGGAATTTAGTGGGCGGCAAGGACATGTCAGTAGACGCAATATGATATTGTATAACAGAATCAAAAATATAGGCGATTGCAGGCCCAAAAAAAGCATTAAATAGCTGAAAGATTAAAATTAATCACAGAACGTACTAAGCATGGCTACCTGCTGGAAATAACAGTTAAAACTCTTATTTAAATCGCCAAAATACCTTGATAATAGCTACGATCATTTTAAAATAGTTACACTAGGTAATAATAGTCAATGATATCTTCGCATATTATATTTGTGAATTATTTTTCTCGTGAATTATTTGCTCCGTATTGAAATTATTTTCACACTAGTGGCTGCCATGACTTCGGTGCAAAACGAATCAGTTGCAGCGCACACTTCCACCCGACGGGTTGGGATTCTCTATCATGGTAACGCATGCTGAGGAAGGTTAGGGTGTTATGCCAGTCCTGAAATGGGTCCACGTGAGTCCATATATTTGAATGAGAGATTGCCTTGTCCCATTTGCCTTCGGACTGTTGACTTCTGTAGTTATTATCAGTGTATTTTGGCGATTTAAATAAGAGTTTTGACTGTTATTTCCAACAGGTAGACATACTTACTATGTCCTCTGGTTAATTTTAATCCTTCAGCTATAT
>NC_068985.1:56729236-56732011 GCF_001194135.2 Octopus bimaculoides | reverse complement strand
CTTAATTCCTCTATAGGTTTAATGATTATGTGAAAAAAAGTGTATATGGCCAAGTTTTGTAGAATGTAAAGATAGGATAAATATGGTTCACTGGCTGAAATTTTGTAAAAAATGACAAAATTGTACTCCTCCATTTTCAGTGGTTGTATTGGAAATGAGTACTCACTTCATTCCATATGTATGAAACATTTTAAGTTTCGATGAAATACCTAAATATATATGATGTAATATCTTAAAACAATGGAGCACTAATAAAGTCTGAAATTGCCTCAAGGTGTATCATTCAATATCGTATAATGCAGGTGCAATAATAAACCAAGTCTGAACTTGCTTGGAGATATTTTGAAAAAGCATAAACTTAGAACATGTTGAATATTATTATCAGCATGATTTCAAACTTCAACAGTGTCATGTCCTGAATGTTGTTCAGATGAATTATAGTGATATTAGAAACCCCAAGAAAATATACCACCGAGGTATAGACCTTCATTTGAAAGAAAGAATCCTAAATTTATCTACCTAAGTTTTAAGATCATCCTCTTCGAAATAATGAATCTTGCGTAGGAATACACCGATCCAAGGATTCCTGCCATTTGGCCATGAAGTCGTGTTTCGTCAGCCAGTCAAGGATATTCTGATATTCTCTCTGGATCTCGACATCGGTGTTAAAACGGTGGCCTTTGAACTGTATCTTCACCACAAGGAAGAGACAGAAGTCCGCAGGTAATAAACCTGGAGAATAGGGCGGGGGTGGGAGCGACACCATGTCGTTTTTGGCGGCAACTTACAAGTAAGGAAAGCTCAGTGAAGAATCCAGTGAAGAATCCACAGATGCGGTCGCTTTCGCTGAATGTTCTCCCTTAAACTCTTCGAGATTCTCTTGGTCTGGCCCTTGGGGACGAATTTTCCAAGCACAGTACCACATTTCTAGGGATGAAACTTGTGGCAGATCTTCAAGATCGCTCATCGTCTTCCAGTGATGTTCTTCCGTTTTTGAAGCGCCTGTGCCACTCGAAATATTGCGTACGACCCATTGCCTTGTCATCATAAGATTGCCGAAATATGCTCAATGTCTTTGAAAGAGATTTCGCAAGTTTAACGCAAAATTGCACGTTGGCATATCTTCGATATTTTCATCAGCACTGCTGGTTGCAGGTCGGATCTGCGTTATTATTGACATTTCCTCAGCCATCGGGGAATTCATGTCATCATATATTTATGTTCGGATCATACACACCTCTCCATATACTACTTTCTACAACTTTACGTCGGTCTCTAGCTTTTGGCAGAATTTAATAAGGATCTCTACTAAATTTTCTCTGCCATGGTTACTAATGGAAATTCTATGGAATGGTGAGATGACTACACTCTACGCACTTAACTTCCAAGCACTACTATAAGCAAGGGAAGTGAGCAAAAAGGCTATAGATTAGTGCGCAAGCGCAAACGTATTCAAGTTCAATCTGAGTCAAACGACTTTACTCTACGTACTGTAGTTCCGTTATCATAGCAACAGTCCCGATACTTTTTGATCTCACCTTGTATGTGGTTTAATGAAAGTCTTGTGGGCAACATCACCAAGAATTCAGGAATAGCTGAAGTTCTCAAATGTCAACTCATGATATGGAATGAATGTACAATGACCTAAAAGAAACTTTGAAGTTGTTGACAGATAATTGGAAGATATTCGAAATAATGACTCTTCAAACGGAAGTGTGGCAGTTGCTCTATCTGGTGATTTTAGTTGAACCCTTCCAGCTATTTCAAAGGGAACGAAAGCAGATGAAAGTCGTGCCTGCTTTAAATCATAACAATTCTACTTAATAAAAGTACTGAAGCTTGAAACAAATATGGGAGTATATCTTCATGGTGATAGATTATTTGAACAATTTGCTCAAGAGTTATTAATACTAGGAGAAGGAAGAGTGCCTGTGGAAGATGCTATAAATTCGTCATTTATTTGCACAGTGGAGAAATCAGAAAACGAATTCATTAATTCTAGCCTCGAAGAATGTAACAGTGAATGCAATAAACCTTGATCTAATGTGCCTTCCTGGAACTTGCCAATAATACACACATATTGACACTGTTGTTGATCGATAAGAAATAGCAATTTATCGAGTCGAGTTTTTAAATTCACTAGAACAACCAGGTTTACCTCCTCATAAGCGTGACTTGAAATTTGAAACTCTTATAATGCTTCTAAGAAATTTAGAAACTCCAAAATAGTGCAACTAAACAACACTTATAGTGAATAAAATTATACTTTATGTTATAGAAGCTACTACACTCTGGATGTAGAACAGATTATAATTTATTTATTTCAATAATTCAGATGCCGATTAATTTACCACCAATACAGTTTAAAAGAGTATGGATTACAATTAGACAGGCATTATCAATAAGCGGTTTGCAACTAGAGGAACCTAATTCTATGTTGGATGCGCACGTACAGGAAGTTCTAAATTTTTTTCATTTATACCACATTGGGAAAAACTCTTATGTTTTATATAATAAAGAAATCTTACCACAATTTGTCTGTGTTTTCTGATTTAAAATTATTATTGCTAATGATCGCGCAGAATTTGTTATAACAGTAATGTTAAAATCACTAATCTCCATAAATATGAAGAAAATATATCGAGTTAAAAATGAAATTTCATTCCTTTTCTTTAACGCGGCAACACCGAGTACTTCTGCTAGTGTGTGTGTGTGTATGTATGTATGTATGTATGCATGTATATATATATACATGTATGTATGTATGTATATATA
>NC_068985.1:56722077-56728264 GCF_001194135.2 Octopus bimaculoides | reverse complement strand
TCAGATATATTTTAGCAGATATATTTACCAAAATTGCATTAAGATATCTTGAAATACTAAAGAGTAAATTTATTCAATACATCAAATCGTCATGGCCTCCAAACGACTTTGGAATCTCCTGCAACTCTCCTTGTTTAAGTTGGTGAATGCTGCTATAATCTTTACCTTCTTTTCATCTTTGATGTTACAAGGAATTTTGTTGATCTCTCGCTCAACTGCGCCCCACACATAATAATCAAGGGGGTTGCTATGTACGGAGTTAAGTGGCCAGATGCTAGGGGTAATGTTGTCGCAGAAATTGTCTGACAGCCATGATTGTGTTGTCCTGCTTGTGTGGCATCTTGCAGAGTCCTGTTCTAGACATAGGGTCTTCTAGCAGCCATTCTTTTGACCCCGTGCAGCACTACCTCCTCCAGGCACTTGATGTAGGCCTCCGTATTGAGTCTGAGGCCGTGTGGGAAGTTGAATAGAGGCATAACCTCATCACTAGCGATAACTCCAAATGCTATAAATCCAAATCACTAGTGATAACTCCAAATGCTATGATAAATATATTTGTTAGGATGAGATATCTGTGTTATTTTCATTTTCTAGTAATTTAGCCGACAGTATATTTACCACATATATGTGTGTGTGTGTGTGTGTGTGTGTGTGTGTGTGTGTGTGTGTGTGTGTGTGTATGGCAAATATATGTATGCATATATATATGTTTCGTTCAAATGAATTATCGTCAAGTCTCGGTACATTTTAATATCTTCTCGGCCTCATCTTCTGAATGATGTGGCAATAGTGGTGCATAGTGGCTATTTGAGTTTTTGTAAGGCACCATAGGGATACGTTTCTGACAAATAAATCCATCGTCACTAGATTTAAAACCGCATAACTGTTAACTCTCTATAATATTCATAGAAGTTTTCACGTGTGTTGTATATCTATGAGTTTTGATTTATCATTTGCTATTAATATAGATTCTATATCGTAACTTGTGACCGTGTATGTGTCTGTTTTTTGTGTTATAGATAGGTAATTGTCGGTATTATTTATATAAGTGTGTTAGATACGTAGTTAGTAATATTGATTTCTCTATAATCACGTATATTATTATCAGTTCGTTTGAGCAGCTTTCGTAGTGTGTACATCTTTCTGTGATATACTCAGACATTGAAAATTTGATAATCACAGCTTATACGTATCTACTCCTACTTATCTGTACATTTAGTGTTTAAAATGTCTGTCTCTTATATTGATATATTATTCTTGTATCTCGTATCTCATATCTCGTTTCCTGTATTCGTATCTGATTCTAATTAGCAGGATTACTATCTCAATAATCTCTAAAAACTTCTGCCGAGAGAAGCAGAGGTGAATTATAGTTTAATATATGTCGGCGTAGTTTAATGCGTGTCGGGGTTAATCTATTACCAAAGTGGAAGTATGTATGTTCAGGTGATTTTGTTTTTCAGAATTAAAGTCAGTATCTCAATAGCGGTTCAGTGAGGCAAAAATAATTTCAGGTATTACCTGACCTTCAGTTCCCAATTCACTTTGGAGTCGAAGGGGTAGAGGGGTGACATACATCATGTCTTGTGCACCTTCTCTCTAAATATGACCACTTACGATTTCAGCTACAAAGAGACGAAAATTACAGAGAGAAAATAAATCAGAGCGAAGAAAGAGAGGAATCAGTCTCCGTGCAAAACTGGTGTCTTATCTTTCGACTTCGACTAAACGAGAGGCAAAGATAATCTCGGCGATATTTGAACGCAGATCGGAGACAGTCGGATCATCTATGGTTAGAGAAGCTACTCTACCATTTCACCATCATAGTATTGCAACTCCCTCAACCATTGCAGTATAAAACTGAGAACAGAAGAAATCACTAGGAACTGCTTTTTTTTTTATCTGTCGACTTACAAAAAATAGCAGCGAAATTTGTCTCGATTGAACAACTACCGTTTGAACTAGGAGACATTCTATTAGATAATGTAGTCTTAAACGCAGTTTAAGATGGTCACAACTGGAAAACATTTAATCATAGTTCTGTAAAGTAAGGTTGATAAAGAGCTAAACAAGTAGGGGTTGTGAAGAATATAACTAAATATTGTAGTCTATTTAGGAAGTCGCTCTTTTTACTATTACGTGCGTACCCTGAATCAGAAAATTATTATAATCTTCAGTGGATCGTGAAAAATATAGATCCACTGGAATTTATATTGTATATATGCAAGCATGAAGGCAGTGAAGTAAGAAATTACACATGTTAAGCAAGATGGTAGAGTTATATGCTTGGGAAATAGAGCATGATCGCAGCGGATATAATTGAAAAATAGATGAATGAAGCCAGGCTTTTGCAATGACCATTTTAGCGTAGGAGCTTATACAGTAAGATAATGCGAGATCTGCATCGAAGATGTTATATATAAAGATAATATACATTTACAAAACGAACCAACGGGGAAGACTTTGAGTAGTCATTCAACAAGCTAAATTCAACTGACAAATTCATTTCATATTATTTTCCCTTTCAAATGGTAAATTTAAAAAGAAAGGTTTGGGGAAACTGTTTTGGTTTTGTGTCGGCGAAAGGTATTTAATGAACTATGAAAATTTGCTTTGTCTTATAACATGGCGAGAAAAATATTTCCTTTAGTGTGTTTGTACGAAGGTTTTTCGATTCTCATTACAGCATACGAAATTATCCAAAACATGTTTATATCCACTTACAAATGTATGCCACATTGTATACTGGAGTTCATAAAAAAATAGCGGGTAGTCAACATTGGAAAACATTTAGTAAAATGTCTACTCTGCTAACCAACATCAAATAGATTTACAATGAATAAGTTAGTATCATGGAATGAAATAATAACATGATAAATATAATCGGGAATAATATGTATATTTTGAAGATTCACAGAATTGTCTCTAATTTTCTACCTCAGGTTTCTGTATTCCTATTCAAATTGTAAATAAAATTGAATTGTGTTAGATCCTATTTACGGTTAATGCAATACAAATTGCAGAACAAAATAACTACTTTATTGCATGACATGTCCACAATCCGATGAGAATTATATCGGCCAGAACGGAACAAAATTAATGAACTGAAATAGGATGCACAGAAGTTAAATTAAATATTTTCTGCTATGCATGTTTCATAAGTTTCATATAGTGAACATCAAGAAATTTGTGCGAATACATTCAAAATAGTATTTTTTGGTTATACACGAAGAACATTAACAGTCAAGAAAAATAAACGAAAAGGAATAAATTATAAGGATACCGAATCGAAAATTACAGCTTAAACAGAGACAACGTATACTAAAAACAACTACTTCTATACCTTATTGTAACAAATGTGTTCAAAAAGCTGAAAAGAGCGAAAGGCGTTTACATACGAAGAATCTTCCATTGGGTCTGTGTAATTCTGCTTGTTATTAGTTTTTTATATAATTAATAACTTAAGTAAAATGTTTACAGGTATACATAAGTTTGTGTGTGTATGTATGTATGTATGTATGCATGTACAAAGAAGGATCTGAACACACACTTGCCAGGGTTGTAAACAGTTTTAATCTACCATATTCTACTTACACCTTATTGACTAATGTAGAGCTAGAATAGAATTTACTTGCTCAGCATACTTTGCAATTGGTTAGAGTATGAAACCATATACATGCGAAACGACCTGCTAAGACACATAGATTTGATTGCACTATGATCCCTAGTGAATAGAGAAATAAAAGGGGACCCACTGTTCAACGCTCCCAGTGAGAACTACAATGGGACAAAATTAATAAACACGTTACTTTATCTATCCTGGATACCAAGAATCGTACCCAACCTGAGTTCAACCCTGTACAGAGACTATAACCAGAGACTATAACCAGAGACTACATGTGTGTATGTGAGCGCGTGTGCGTAATTCTGTATTTTTTTTATATAGGCGTAATATATATATTAGAGAAATCCAAGGGCTTGTCATCTTTCTGAATATTTCTTACTCAGTGAATTTTTATTTTAATCTGTGAGACTTTTTTGATTTTCATTGTCAAAGAGTTATCATTAGATACACCTTACAGCTGAAACTATATCTAGCGCCATCAGGTAGCATGTTAGTTGTTCGTATGGTTTGATAGATGGATGGATATATAGACAGACAGATAGACAGACAGACAGATAAATAGATAGATAGATAGATAGATAGATAGATAGAGAGATAGATAGATAGATAGATATGTTTCTTTATTAGCTACACAAGGGTAAACACGGAGGGGACAAGTTACAAAGTAGAGCTTTTCTTTTTGGGGAGGAGAAGGAAGGAAAATAAAGTAAAATAAAAAATAAAAAAGTGGGAGGTAGATAGATAGATATAGTTATATATATATATATATATATAT
Source organism: Octopus bimaculoides (assembly GCF_001194135.2). Taxonomy (NCBI): domain Eukaryota; kingdom Metazoa; phylum Mollusca; class Cephalopoda; order Octopoda; family Octopodidae; genus Octopus; species Octopus bimaculoides. The sequence continues at coordinate 56,723,864 of NC_068985.1, read as the reverse complement.
ATATATATATATATATATATATAATTAAAAAGTCAATAAAACAAAATGGAGAAGAAAAATTAAAAAAGATGCTGGGTTTGTTTTATTTGTATTACAATTGGAAAAGTAACGCAAATTAAAAGATGGTAAAAAAGATGAAAAAATATACCTATAAGAGTATAAAGAATCCCGCCTCAAACAACAAAATAACTCTAAAATATAAAAAAAAAAGATATTCTACATACATATGTTTCGATATAACAATATTTAAGAATCATCAATAATTATAACATTAAATGATGCAATAATTTGTATATAGTTAGATCTCTCCGGGAAATTGAGTGTATTTTAGTCTTGAGTTACGAAATAACTTATTTGACTTATTTGGGGATAATGTTTACACATTTTCAAATGTAAACAACCTTACTTTAAAAGACCCATAGTCCATGTGCTTAGAAATTTATCGTTTAAAATTTAGCTAATATTGAACGTTAAAATACTACTTAAACATCAAATCCATTTGAAAAGAAATCCTATTACACATACTATATTAAAATTTATTCATATTTACACCTATAAAGGTTAACGCGATGGAGGTGGCAAAAGGACAGCCGTAACCCTTCGTGAGTGGTGCAATATACGAAAAAATCACACAAGGAAAAAGTTTATAAATAAAGATTTGATGAACAACATTGGTGCTATTTATGAGTTAAATCATTCAGGCCACAATCTTCAGCGATTCTTAGAAAAAAACATTTTGCATTTAACACAAGGTGCACAAAAGCATTGCAACAAATACGAACTAATATTAATACTAGGGAAGTCAAAAACGGTGTTACAGGACAAATTCTCTAGGTCAAAATTTGAGCTGCTAATGATCTCCATGTGTTTCGTGTCTATGTGTGTATGTAACCACGTCAAAAATTTCACACCTACGCATTGAAACACATTAAAATCACCAACGTTCAAAGATTCGGGACCACAACACGAACTGCTACCAATGCTAGGAGGCCAAAACGGTGTAACAGGACAGATTCCCCGAGTCAAATCTTGGGCCACTAGTGATCTCCTTTTATTTCATATACATGAAAAATAAGTTATTTCATAACTGAAGACTAAAATACACTTATTTTCCTTGACGAGATCTAACAGTATACAGATTATTGTATCTTTTAAAGTTATAATTATTCTTTTCTTCTCTAGGCACAAGGCCCGGTATTTTGGGGGAGGAGGCCAGTCGATTAGATCGACCCCAGTATGCAACTGGTACTTAATTTATCAACCCCGAAAAGGATTAAAGGCAAAGTCGACCTCGGCGGAATTTAAACTCAGAACGTTAAGACAGACGTGCTACCGTTTCTGCCAGCTTGCCGTCTTTTAAAGTTATAATTATTGATGATTCTTAAATATTGCTTTATCGAAGCATATATAGGTATGTAGAATATCATTTTTTTTTCCATTTTAGGGTTATTTTGTTGGTTGAGACGGTTCCTTTTATACTCTTATAGGTATATTTTTCATCTTTTAATTTGCATTACTTTTCCAATTGTAATACAAATAAAGCAAAAAAAATCATCCTTTCTAATATTTCTTCTCCATATTCTTTTACTGACTTTTTAATTGTATGAGACTGTTTATTGATGATCTTCCTATCAATATATTTGGTTTAACTCAGTTGGCATCACGATTTTTAACATTCCGTTACGTGGATATTGCTTCCTCAAATTCTGAATGCAATTATATATAATATTATATAATATATGATATAAGTAATATGTATATATATATATATATATATATATATATAT
>NC_068985.1:56717556-56722067 GCF_001194135.2 Octopus bimaculoides | reverse complement strand
CTTTATATAAATATAAACGAATATATATATATATATATATATATGCATATGTAGCCACAGGACGTTATGAAACAGCCCTTCCTGTTTGTTTTCACTTTCCTGTTTGTGTTACTTACTTTGACCCTCCGCAAAATCCAAAGTTTTATTTCATTTGCTTTGCGGGAGCAACTTTTTTATCGAAAGCGTATATTGTTGTTAAATGCTCGAAATACAAGACTAGAAAAATACCCAAAAACAGATAAAAGGTCGTTCTTTATGTTGTTTGTTTTGTTTTCCATTTGTGTTTTTCGTTGTTCCAAAGAATAGTTCATGTTCCATGTACTCGTGCTTCGTTTTTTCTTTCTTTTCTTCCTGTTGTACACGTTTCATAACGTCCTGTTCCCACATATACATATATATATGTATAGATGTAAGTATATATATATACGTATGTATATATGCATATATATATATATATATATATATATTATTTATATTATTATATGATTGAACGCCACGTATCCTGCATATATATATATATATATATATATATATATATATGTCTCTTTTATTGTTTTATTTGTTGCAGTCATTTGACTGCGGCCATGCTGGAGCACCGCCTTTAGTCGAAGAAATCGACCCCGGGACTTATTCTTTGTAAGCCTAATACTTATTGTATCGGTTCTTTTGCCGAACCACTAGGTTACGGGGACGTAAACACACCAGCATCGGTTGTCAAGCGATATTGGGGGACTAACGCACATACACACATGCACATACATATACATATATACGACGGGCTTCTTTCAGTTTCCGTCAACCAAATCCACTCACCAGCATTTAGTAGCCGGAAATCCGAGGCTATAGTAGAAGACACTTGCCTTAGGTGCCACGCAGTGGGAGTGATCCCGAAACCATGTGGTTGGTAAACAAGCTGGTTACCACACATCCACTCCTCTGTATGTATTTTTTTCTTCTTATCTCAATTATGTACAAAAACAATTTAACATTAAACTAAAGAATCACTTGTTATTTAGTAGTAAAGTAGATATCAGTGTCGAGAGGTCAAGATGATGACGGCTGGTAATCCGGAACTTGAAGTAACAGGTCCTTGTAAATATTAATACAACGCACATACAGCCAGACTCTCTCTTTCTTTCCCTCTCTCTCTCTCTTTCTTTCTTTCTCCCTCTCTCTTTCTATCTCTTTCTTTCTTTCTCTCTCTGTCTCTTTCTCTCTCCTTCTTTCTCTCTGAATATACATATGTGTGTGTATGCGTATGTGTCTGTGCTTGTGTGTGTGTGTATGTGTGCGCGTGCCTGTGTGTATGTGTGTGTGTGTGCGAGTGTGTGTGTATGTGTGTGTGTGTGTGTGTGTGTGTGTATGCGTTATAAATCAGTTCATTCCTAGCAAATCTTTTCTTATTTGTAGTAATATTAGATTTTCCTGCAGTACATTGATTTCCCTTGTATTCAGAGAAAAGTACACAAAATAATTGGGATCACAGGGAAGGGTGGGAAGGAAGAGTCGGAGGGAGTTACTAGAGGGAAGGATCGTAAGTATGCGCCCATCTTAAATGAATTCGTCTTGTAAGTAAAATTTATTGAATACTTCATTGATCAAAACCCTGGACTCGCTTGAAGCTTATTCTTTCTCTAGAATCTATTATTATCCTCTCTACGCAATATACATTTTAGTAAATAGCTTTATTGTTCTGAAATATTGAGGAAAATGTAAAATAAAATAGACAAATTCGATCTTATTAGGATTCCGAAAATGTATCATATTATCATTTTATTTTACATATTTGTTTGTGTATGTGTGTCTGTGTGTGTGTGCTTCTGTGTGTGTGTGTGTGTGTGTGTGTGTGTGTGTGTGTGTGTGTGTGTGTGTGTGCGTGCGTGCGTCTGTGTGTGTGTGCTTGTGTGTTTGAGTGTGTGCATGAATATATTAGGTCTACAATTTGCTACAACCATTTTATCAAGAGTTTACTTTACAACCAACTATATTAATAAATATCGGATTACAAAAGCCCATAACGCGATAGCTGATCTCGTGAGAAAACAGTATATTCCTATAAAGATTATCAATATTGTGATATTTGACAATATTACAATAAGGCAAAATTTCACAAAGTAAATTGCATTAGTTGAATTAGAAGAATAGTAGATGCCGAAAAATATATAAAAAAATGAATACCTAGTAATGTTAATTCTATGATGGAATTCAATTGAGATTCTTGTATCGGTTTTCTCTTTAGAAAGAGTGTTTATAGCTACATACATACATACATACATACATACTTACACATTTAAAAGTCTCAATCAAAAATCTAGTTTCTTTTTAAATGTCAATGAAAGTAATTACTGAGTTTACTGCGAAATGTATATCATAGATTGAAAATATAAAGGAAATATTTAACATTCACCTTCTTTCGTTGATTTTTTAAAATATAAGTAAAATGAATTATGGTTTAAATGTAATATTTCGTTTTTGCCTTCTCCAAGTAAATTTGTTTCAATTTAAATGGTGAACGAAAGAAATGGAGTTTCGCTCAGGAACTAGACCAAAATAGATTTGATACAGTAAATTATCTGTTTATATCTTTGCTCTTCGTAATGTTGTCATGAAGAAACAACATTTTTCTTCAAATACCAAAGACATGAAATAATATTTATCTAAGAATTGGCTAAATAAATATTGACACAGTATAATATCGGCGTTTCTTTTGCCAGTTGGTTCTTATCATATTTGCTTCAAGTATATCAAGAATATTTAGTATATCATAAAAGAGGAATGATTTTTTTGTTTTTTTTTTGTTTTTTTTCAAAAAATGTTAAGAGATATATGTCGAGTATTCACATCGGTAACGGTATCTAAGCACTTGTAAAGATTGAATAAAATCGACTGAATGTAACCAGTACCTATGAGTGGAACTTATTTCATCAGCCTTCGCGTATTTTGAAACGAAAATTCAATCAATCATTGATCTCAGCTTCTCGGATTATCATAATTGAACACTGAGGCCCCAGTCACTTGACACAGTCTTCGGAAGTGTACAAATATTGATATTACATTTTGGCACAAGGTCAACAATGTCAGGGGAAGGAACAATTAGATTACATTGACCCTAGTGCTCCAATGGTTCTTCTTTTATTGAATCAATAAGGATGAATCGCAAAGTCGACCTCGGTGGAATTTTAATTCACAACGTAAAGATGGACGATATGCCACAAAGCATTTTGCCTCGCGTGCTAATGATTTTGCCCGCCCACCGCCTTAGATGTGTGCAAACATTGATCCTTAACACGCATATATATCCTCAGGTTTCATGCGTACAAAGTATGACACAAAAGAACCTACCACATTTTACAGGTTGATAAACGTTTCAACAGTAAACGCAATGTACAGATCCACGACATTATGGTAAATGAAAGAAAAGCTATAAAACATTATCGGTATGAAGACACTGTTACAATCTGCTTAACTTTACTAGAAAAACAGGAATGACTATAAAATATGGAAGATCTCTCTATTGCATGACGTAGTAAAGATATAGTCGATTACAAAATTTGAGTGAAACTTCTATCGTCGTTTACAATAATATGAAATAAAAAGTTGACTTCGAATGGATTTGAACAAAGAGACATTAACTATAACGAAATATTTTGTGATAGTTATTCTACCGATTGCCCCAATATACCACTACACTGATACGTATAAAATATTGTGATAATTATCTTAGCAAATCTATTTCGGAATATGTACGCAATAGTGTAATAGAAATCACATTCATTCAATTCCTTAAATATTTTCTGCAAGTAAACAACTATAAACGATAGTCATCTATGTATCGTATTTCATGCAAATACACATCTGACTGATCATTTAATGCGGTATTTGTCCTGAGACAAATACCGTGTAAAATCACAATGAATATCGGAACGAGATGAAAACTTGTTCCTACAGCATCCAAGAAGACCAGATGCATTTTTGTATTTTGAGGCCTTTTTAATGGTGCATACTCGGAGCTAGCCATATGCTCAGAGAAGAATTCATCGTTCATGATGCAGGGAACAGAGAACAAAGTATCCACTGATGTCAAGAACAGCCGCCTATTGTATAAAAATCTGGTATATGCAATTGGGGCAGTAAAATTAAAATAAGCATGTATGTATCATACTTAATATATATACAAATTGATAGACACGTTATTGTGATACTTGTCCGGAGATGACTTTGGTATGGACGACGATCTAAAGGACTAAAATATATCGGGCGATCTCAGTGGCTGCTGCTCGGATGAATTTCATGTTCTTCTGATATTCATTGTGTTTTAACACACCACATCCATAATCGATATTATCAGAGTAGTTACTTGCCTATTAACAGTGTATTTACATTATTTATACTACATAGATGACTATTATAATTAAATATTGATTCAATGTTTTTATACCGAACTATAAACATTTTAAAAATTGTCATTACCTCGACGACGACGATGATGAGGAGGAGGAGGAGGAGGAGGA
>NC_068985.1:56716643-56717476 GCF_001194135.2 Octopus bimaculoides | reverse complement strand
AGGAGGGGAGGGGAGGAGGAGGAGGAGGAAGGGGTGGAAGAGTAGGAGGAAGAAAATGAATTGTAATGTGTTCGTGGGTATCTCATAATTATTACCAATGTGCTCATGGGTTTGCCATAGATATTACTAATGAAAATGAAATAATGTAACAACATCTGTCCTTGAAAATAATATCCCTCACTTGGAGAGTAGATTTCACAGAATATCCTACAACCACTTTTCCTACTACTTATGTACAATTGTTACAAATAACGATTGCTAGTTGACGGGCCTAAACCCACCTACTGACTGTGCGTAGTGATACTAGATATGCTCTTTCCCCAAGGACGCGGTGCCATAATGTATCCTTTAAGTTTATTTTATTTAGGACTACGAGCGCTGAATGTACGTTTTTTTTAACCTACCGCTATGGCTGTCAATCTTAATGCTATCTGATGTATGGTGAAACTTACTGCCCTCTGATTTAACTAACTTCGGTGGAAGATGACTTGGTGAGGGAGCATGTACTCCTTCATTCACTAACAATACGTTTATCTACTTTGGTATAGACAATGTACTTGCGCTCTCCATCTTTTCACAGTTTATTTACATTTTGATCTTTATTTTTTTTTCTTTCCTCCCGGTATAAGCAAACGCAAAGCCTCGGAGACGCACAATGTACAGCAAATAAACTTTTAGATGTATCTTTTGCGTGAACTGGCGTTGAAAACAGAGTTGGTACAAAATTAGTTGTAAGTGATCATTAAAGATGTAGTAAAAGCTATATTTGCTTTCTTATTTAGATTATATATACATATATATATATATATATATATATATATATATAAAAGAAA
>NC_068985.1:56715280-56716321 GCF_001194135.2 Octopus bimaculoides | reverse complement strand
AACAATTAAATTGGTGAAAAAATTAAGTGAAATGTTTTGTAGATATTTTTCATAGTCTTTGAATAGGTGAATATTTCCATAGTTTTCAGGCAATATGTCTCTCTCTCTATTTCTTTGTGAATGTCTAGTAGGTAGGTAGGCAGGTTGGTAGATAGGCAGGTAGGTAGGTAGGTAGGTAGGTAGGTAGGTAGGAAGGTAGGTAGGTAGGTAGGTAGGTAGGTAGGAAGGTAGGTAGGTAGGAAGGTAGGTAGGTAGGTAGGTAGGTAGGTAGGTGGTAGTAAATTTGAAGGAATAGTTTGGGTACAGACAATTGATGGGTTAAGCAGGAGCAGCCAAGGGAGGAGAAAAAGAAATGGAAGAAGAAGGAGGGGGAGGGGAGGAGTATGGAAAGAAGAAGAGAAGGAGAAAGAAAAATAAAGAAAAAATATAGAAGTTCTATGCCACAGTAAATTGTTTGTGGAATCTTTAACGGTCAAATGACCTAAATGTGACCTGCTGTTGTGGTAGTAGTAGTGGTTAGCATTCCTGTATTTTTCTTTTCTTTCTCCATCTCCCTCTTCTTTCCGTACTCTTACTTCCCTTCGTCCTTCATCTTCTCTTTCGCATCCTCCTCCTCATCATCCTTATTCTGCTTAAAAAATCAATTGTCTGTACCCAAACTATTCCTTCAAATTTATTACTACCTACCTACCTACCATTCACAAAGGAATAGAGAGATACAGAGAGAGAGACACACACAGAGACACAGAGACACAGAGACTGAGAGACAGAGAGAGCGAGAGACAGAGAGAGAGAGACAGACAAATTGTCTGAAAACTATGGAAATACTTATCTATTCAAAGACTATGAAAATACGAAACATTTCACTTAATTTTTTTCTCCAATTTAATTGTTTTTTCTTATTTTACTCTTAGTTGAAAACGTCTAAAAAGTTTGGAACCGGTACTAAAATGTACTTCGTGATAAAATTATTTTAGCATCTTCTACGTTGTCATTTTTACTTTATATACATACATACATACATACATATATATATATATA
>NC_068985.1:56710449-56715071 GCF_001194135.2 Octopus bimaculoides | reverse complement strand
AGAAAACATTAATTATCATCCAAGCATAATAAAGTTAACAATGACGACAATGTAATAATGCAAATAACAAAAAAACCGTAAGCAATGAACACTTTAACAATTTCACCCTTACAAGAATGAAGGACTTGGAATAACGACACACCGAGGTATAAAAGATTCCCAGACAACAATTATATGAAACATAAACTTCCATCATCAGTTGTCTAATGGATATCACAGTGGTTTCGACACCTGGGAAGTACCATGCAATCCATCGGGCTCCTCACGAACAGAAATGACTTCCAAGTTATTATTCGAGCGGAAGGTATAGTGGAAGACACTTGCACAAGGCACCGCCTAGGGCGTGAACTCGAAACTACACGGTTGCAAATCAATCGTGTTAACTTCAGGGCTTTGCCTGTGCTTATAAAGCTACGCTGCCCTAATATATATACATGCATACATACATACATACATACATACATACATACATATATGTATATATATATATATATATATATAGAGAGAGAGAGAGAGAGAGAGAGAGAGTTGAGTTGAAACTTAAGGTCAAACGTTTCAGAGGTAGAGTTTATCTGTGGATACAACAATAGGCCTTCATGCAGATGGTGCAAAGTACATACAGAATACTGCTAGAATTCTGTATAATAATCCATTGTAGCAATCTGACATTTTCCAAGTTTCACATCCACCTAGTACAGCAGATACTTCCCAGTCCATGTGTCATTTCACAATACAATTAATGACAAACTTAAACAAGTTTTGGAGTTACTTACAAAGCATAAACATTTCTTGAACGTAGCCTTTGGCACCATATCTTCTTACTTAAACAATTTACCTTAGAATTATTTACCATTTCTGTATGTCCACCCATTTTCAATGAAAAAAATATTGCTTTGTATCCAGTCAACGAGAAATTCGCCATAACACCACTTCTGTATTGAACTATATTCTTAAACGGAAAATTCTGCAGTTAATAAGTTATGTTACTTTCTTCCGTTTACTATCATTCTTAGAATTTTCATTAACTTTTCTCCAATATCATATAAATATACTCTGTCCGCTGTCAATTTTAAAGCCTCATCAGATGCCAAAACCCAAAATTTATTGGATTGATTCATGGAGAGTGCATATGTGGTTCATTATTCTGATTGGCGGAAAGAAACGGAACTGTGGTTTATTGGAGTATTCAGAATATTTGCTGTTTCTAGTTTAAGGGATCCATAAACCTGATAATTCAAATGATGTCAAATAATAGTCGCTGCTAGCTGCACTGACATCAAACATTAGATGTTCAACGCCGTATAGTCGGGTACTAATAGTTTTAACCATGTCATAGCTGCAAATCTACACATCATTTCATCTATTATAACTGAAATCTTTACTTATAGTGGGATAAACATTATACTTGAATTACTGTTACTTCAGGCTTGTCATTTATCCATATTAAAAATAGGACAATATTTCTTCGTACAGGTGTGAGTGTGCAGTTACGAAGACCGTTTTGAAACCACTTGGTTACAGGTTCAGTCTCGCTGCACAGTACTTTGGTCAAGTTTCTTTTACTATAGCCCTGGGTTGACCAATGCCTTGCGACTGAAATTGGTAGTCGGAAACTGTGTGGAGCCCGTCAGATATATGTGTGTGTGTGTATGTATCTCTTTGTTCCTTTCCCAAGCGCTTGTCAACTGGGTTTAACTTGGTTTCACTCTCGTATTCTTGCGGTTTAGCAAAAGAAAATTGTAGAGAAAGTATCAGAACTACAAAGATAATTACAAGGTTAGATTTCTTTGACTAAAACCCTCCAAGGCAACGTCTCAGGATGTCAGCAGTCTGTTCACTGAAACAAGTAAAAGTTAGAAAATAAAAGAAGTAAATTAGTAAACAAGAAGAAATAATCTGGATAAATAGAAACAAATCTCCAATTCATAATAATGATGTTTCGGAAAGACATGAAGCCAGAAACTTGAAGCTGAGGGTTGACTATATTAAAATTGAAATTTTACTTTATCAATCCTAGAAGCAAAGGTGGCCTCGATACGACTGGGACTCAGAGCGTAAAGAAATACCGGAAGAACAACCGTATTGGTCAACTCGTGAGAGTAGAGTGTCTCGCAATATTTTTCCCATTCTTTTCTCCCTAAGTTCAAACTCCACAGAGGTATACTTTATCCTTACTGAACACTCCAACGATTCTGCTAACCCACCAACCTTTTCGATTTGATAATCATAAAAAACAAATTACCTTAATATTCACCAACATCAATCAGAATGTTAATTAAGAGCAGACCAATTACATATGTTTAATATTACGTGTAATTACAAAAATAGAAAGGGTTTTGTGAAATTCCCAGTACGTTGTTTGTATTCGTAGATTTAATTGCCATTGTGATGTTAATATACGCTCTTCAAACAGCCTTGAATTAATATAACAGTATATACAAACATTTATAATTTTTATACAAACACTGAACGGCAGTATCAACAAATTTTGTCTCAAAGGAACTTATGAAATTGACTTTTGAGCTTAAACACAGGCCTTCATTTAGAAGACCGGTGGATCGCCAAACACGGTACTTTGACTTTATTATGTCTCCTAAGTGACCATTACCCTGGATATTTTGAGCTCTCGTTCTGATATAGAAATCATTAAACACAAAAATTTACTGATTTATGCGAAAGCTAGTGAAGCTAGTATTGAACTAATATAGGCAATTCAAAACAGGCTGAGATTAAAATCCCGAAGTGTATATCATTCATAATGTCTATACAAACGTTTAGCAGCAGTAGCTGTGACATCTTTTGTGAGAGAAACTTCTCGAAAATACTTGTGTGTTAAAAACACAGGGTATCGCTTAAAACTCTGGTTAATCGCCAGAAATGGTGATTCGATCTTATTTAGTCTCTTCGGTGACGAATGCCCTGCACGTTCTGAGCTAAGTCGAAAAATAGCTGTTCTAATTATTATGGCTATTGGCATTTGACCTGGATAAGCAGAACGACAATTCTGCAACATTGTAACCTCATCACTTGAATAATGCTTCTGTGCATTCTGTACTCAAGTTGAACAGACCATTTAATAACCAGTAATTTCTTACATGTAGAAGATGATATGTTCTTGTTACATACGACGATGATTCTGTAATTTTCTCATCCATGAAACGTAATGTGAAGAACGCCGCTTAACGACATTGGATTTTCCGGAATAATTAGAGTCTCGGGCAAAACCTCTGAGACAATAAATGGCCCTTCCTCATCTCAGTTGAAATTCCTCTGTGGTCAGCTTTGCATGTCATTCATGAGCAATCTGAACAATAGAATACGATAAAGTACAAATACATTTATTTTATATTTCTAAAACCTACCTACAGGCGAGCGTATTGGTCAACTCGTGAGAGTAGAGTGTCTCACGATATTTTTCCCATTCTCTTCTTCCTGAGTTCAAATTCTCCATAGGTATACTTTACCCTTTTATCTATTCGTAGTTTATATAAGAATACTGGACGAGTACGGTGGGTCGTAGGAATTGTTACAGAGTCGGGGTACATGCTTTACGATATTTCTTCTGGCTTTTTATGTTTTGACAGCAAGTGCTGTATTGAAATTTGTACAAGGCTTTATCAGCTCAAGCTGGTGGCCTTTCACTAAGATAAATATCAATGGCAAGGAGCTGCGATACTTGTATATGTGGTTAACTATTAGTCTTCTTCAAAGATTTTACCTAGGTCTATACATACATGTATAGAGACCGGGTCAACTTTGAGCACTCGACGCTTTAATGACCATGGTAAAGATGAATGAAATTATCATAGAATACAAAGATACCTGTGTGTATAGAGTTACAACAGTAACAATATGCCCTAACATAGTGTGTTCCATAAGTAGTTGTCATTCTAGTTACTGGTATTCATCGAATAACATTTACAAACAACTACCCGCTACCACCATACATTTTAACTGAAATAGTCTTTTGTTGTTTCTTCTACTTTAACTTGTGTAGATCCGCATATCTGAGGCGTTATTCTGAACCGGTGGAAAAGTCTCTCTAAACAGCCTGAACAAAGATTTGATTTTTGTTATTTTGAACGAGTAATTAATTACTCGTTCAACTTGCCTCCACCAAATCATCAATTTTGTTCAAGGCAATGCCGAAATTGATGCCGTAATGCTTCTCGTCAGATAACAACTCCAGCAAACCAACTTTGGACGATCACATGGTCATACCTGTTATTATTATTATTATTATTATTGAGTGAGAGAGCAATGCATATGATTATTATTATTATTGTTCAGTAGTTTTATTTTTATAACGTGCTTTCACTTCACTACCGAGCGCAGCTCTGTGCGCCTTGGGTATGTGCTCTGGTTTTGCTGTGGTGCTCTTATGTTTACTGTATTGAAAGTGTTTTGCGTAGAATGTGTGCAGTACCCAGTAGTGCAATTTTCTGTATGTTATATATATTTGTAAGTCCTGGTAATTTTGTTATGTATTTGTCTGAATATTTTTTTATTATACCTAAGGCACCTACTATGATAGGAATTGTTTCTGTTTTTAGATTCCACATTCGAGTTATCTCTATTTCCAGGTCTTTGTATTTTGAAAGTTTTTCCATTTCTTTTAGAGA
>NC_068985.1:56706754-56708313 GCF_001194135.2 Octopus bimaculoides | reverse complement strand
GGATTGGTGCTTTTTGTACACTATTATACATCTCTACGATCTGGGTTTGTTGTTTTTTGTTTACTTCGTTTTTGCCGGAAATGTTACCTTTGTCCTCGTGTTTTGCTGTCTCAGTGTTTATATTATTATTTGGCATTGCTGTGTGACTACTATCTAGATTTTCCTGATGTATTTTTCCTTTCAATTGTTCTATTTCTATTTCTGATATTTTTTTTTTTGATTTTAAAATATATCTTCTTATTATTATTAGTAGTATATATCTTCTTCTTCTTCTTCTTCTTCTTCTTCTTCTTCTTCTACTTATTATTATTATTATTATTATTATTATTATTATTATTATTATTATTATTATTATTATTATTATTATTATTTTTATTATTATTATTATTATTATTGTTATTATTTAATTATTGTTGTTGTTGTTATTATTATTATTATTATTATTATTATTATTATTATTATTATTTAATTATTGTTGTCGTTGTTGTTATTATTATTATTATTATTATTATTATTATTATTATTATTATTATGTTTTCAAATACCGTCAATGGCAACTTGGCCCTTCATCCTTTCAGAAGCATTAGAAATACGTACTGGTCGAGTACTGGGGCCAATGTAATCCAGTAGCCCCTCCCACCAAAATTTCAGATCTTCTGCCTATTGTAGAAAAAATTGTTTTTTATCCTATCGATAAAATAAGTAGCAATTGAACACTGAGGTCGATATAGTCCATTTACCTCCCTCTAAAAAACTGCTGGCCTTGAGCCAAAATTTGAAAGTGATAGTAGTAGTAGTAGTAGTAGTAGTAGTAGTAGTAGTAGTAGTAGTAGTAGTAGTAGTAGTAGTAGTAGTAGTAGTAGTAGTAGTAGTAGTAGTAGTAGTAGTAGTAGTAGTAGTAGTAGTAGTAGTAGTAGTAGTAGTAGTAGTAGTAGTAGTAGTAACAATAGTTCACTTTAAGAAACAGTTATTCTATACCTCATAGTAATCATATATGTGCCTTAACATCTACACCAGTTCAACATTGCACTGGAACCAGCTCCTATCTTTATCATTACTGTTTCATTACAAGGAACAACATAATGTGTTGGGTTTTTTTTATTTTTCCTCATGGGAGAAATCAAAATCTATGCATAATGAAACTCCTGTTGTGCAACACAATAGAGCGTTAAAGTATCTCCGTACCTAGCAGATTTGTATAGCAAAACTAATACATACATCAATGTTGAGAAAGGCCGACGCTGTGTCTTTTTATGAGCAACAATGAAGACGCGATTCTTATTGGTTCAATGATATATTATTGGTAAACTGTTATGAAACTGAAATGGAAACAACATGTCTTAGTAGAAACAAGCGAAACAATGCCAAGCGATAAATAAAAACAATAAATGAGAATCTCGAAATGAATTATAAAAGCAAATTTCTATGAAAAGCTGTATAACTCTAGAAGTATGATGTAGTTATATACACTATTATTCAAACACACACGCACACACACACATATATATAGACATATATGTGTATGTGCATGTATGTATTAATATATATATATATATATA
>NC_068985.1:56705374-56705794 GCF_001194135.2 Octopus bimaculoides | reverse complement strand
TATATATATATATATATTATACATAAATATTCACATGTATATAGGTTTGTATCCACTCACAGTTAGATACAGGTACATACTTATATAGGCATACATGAACATGCATGTACGCATGTATATACTAACACCTAAATATATATGTAAGTGTGTGTGTGCTTGTGTGCGTGAGTGTGTACGTGCATGTATATGTTTATGTGTTTGTGCTTGAAGAAGATATATAGATGCATAAACTAGTGCCCACATTAACAAACGTGTGTACGTATCTCATGTACAAGTGTATACATACATATATGTGTGTGTGTGTGTGTGTGTGTGTGTGTGTGTGTATGTGTGTGCGTGTGTGTGTATGCATGTGTTTGTACACACGTACACACATGTGTGTATATATATGTTTGTATATATATATATATATATATATAT
>NC_068985.1:56703418-56704262 GCF_001194135.2 Octopus bimaculoides | reverse complement strand
ATATATATATATATGTATTAGTACCTGTATAGTCGTATGTGTGGCCGCACATGCGCAGTTTTATACAAATTCAAAAATGTTATTAGATGTAATTTAGCCTCATCGAATATAAATGCAACAAACTACAGAAGGAAAACACGATATATGCCTGCGCATACATATAACAATGTACAGAGAGAGAAAAAGAGGGAGAGAAAGAGTGAGAGAGACAGATGGATGAATATATAGATAAACAGACAGGCAGATAGATATGTAGTTACATACACACACGCACACACACACACACATACATACACAAACATACACACATATATAATAACGAAGGCGGTTATATTTACAAAAAGAAAAAATTCAGTTTTCACTAATTGTTACTTTCTCCTCTTTCAGAACTGTTCTAAGGACTGGACGCATCCTGTCTCTCGATTTTACCTTAATTTTTGTCAAAGAAAATATTTCTCCACCGTTCGCTATTTCATCCCCGTTCTGGTCTAACGACCCTCCATGTTTGTTTTCGTTTGGTTTCCTTCTATGTCTCCACTGTCCTGTTTTTGTTCCCAACTTTGACCCTCCATAAATTCCAAATTTCATTTTGGTACTTATGGGAGTAACAATGCTCAAAATGAGTAGACAGCTGCCAACTGATCAAGAGTCGTTCTTTATGTTACTTGTCCTGTTTTCCATTTGTTTCTCTCATTGGTTGCGTATTGAACTCACTTGTTTTCATCTTTGACGTTGTTTACTGTTGGTGATGTCCCGTACCAATATATGCATATGTATATATATATATTTATATGTATGCATATATATATATATATATTATATATATATATATATATATATATAT
>NC_068985.1:56699243-56702929 GCF_001194135.2 Octopus bimaculoides | reverse complement strand
TATATATATATATATATATATATGTATGTATGTATGTCTGTCTGTCTGTATGTATGTATGTATGTATGTGTATCTCTGTGTGTCTATTTGTGAGTATGTGTATGTGTCTTTGTATATATATATATATATACATGTATGTACGTATATATATACATAGAGAGAGAGAGAGCGAGAGAGAGATAGTGAGAGAGAGTGAGAGAGAGAGAGAGATCCTATATATGTGCGTATGTATACTGTTGTACTTACACGCAGCCGCACACTAAAAGTAATAGTCAATATCTTCTATTTTATTTTGGAATTAAGACGTGAGAATTTCCATTTTATCCCGTTTTGTCTCTTATATTTGGATTTTATGATGTAAAACCATTCTATTATGTCAACACTAGAATTCACTTCTCCAGGCAATCAATGTATAAATTCTTTAACAATGAATTTATGAACAATGTTCGTAATAGTCCTTTCTTTTCACCAAACACATTTCCACCTTTATGCATGACTTGTATTGTTTTCGTTTAAACAGACCTGCCCTTCTTATAATAATCTTGATTTCTCACATAAAACAGTCTCAAGAACTAAAAATCAGATGCTTGATATATTCGATTATATTGAACTTACTACTTGGCTTCAACATATTTTATTGATCTTGGAAAGATGCTAAAACTGGCATCGACAGGATTCGAAATTAGAACCTAAATGTTTCTAACTACATACGTTAATACATTTTCTTCAAAGCTCCTTTTATACTAAATTGCCCGTCGGCTCTAATATGTTAATGTAATTCCTTATCGATACCACTCTATCAATGGAATGAAAATGTTAATGCCTTTCCGTTGAGAATGACGTTAGTAAATCTTAATTAAGCGTGAGTGGCACTGCTTCCCTAGCCAGCTTTCATTAATTTTGTTTAACTTAATTTCATATCATATTCTATCAAATCTATTGAACAGCTCCGCAATGTTTTTGCAGCAGAGTATTTAGCAAGGTGGCGAGCTGGCAGAATCGTGAGCACACCGGGCAAAATGCTTAGCGTTATTTCGTCTGCCATTATGTTGTGAGTTCAAATTCTGCCAGGTCGACTTTGCTTTTCATCTTTCGGGAGTCGATTAAATAAGTACTAGTTACGCACGGCGACGATGTAATTGACTTAATCCCTTTGTTTGTCCCCTCTATGTTTTGGCCCTTGTGAGCAATAAAGAAATACGTATAGTATCTAGCACCGAAAAGATTAGTCAATATCATTCTAGATATGATTTGAGCACAAGAGAGTAATTAAAAAACTACATATGAAAGCTTTTTAAAATATTATTTTATCGCTTCTGCCAACTTACCATTAAAAATCCGGGGCAACGATACTGTTGCTTGACCTACCAAAATTAGCAGCTAAATATCCACTGTATCACAGCCTACAATTTTCAAGCATGAAGGTAAAATTGAATAATGTGGTACTTGATTCATTCTGCTGACCTTATATGGTTTATATCTGATCTTATATAGGTTTATTTTCTTCTGCACTAACCAAAGATAACACCCAGATATCCTTCAAATTACACATAAATCTCTTGCAAAGGGAGGAAATTTTGAGCAAGGTAGTCAGCCTCCAGCTTGTCACCTGTTCGATGAATAGACATTTGCTTTCGCCTTGCTACGCCACAAGAATTGGTTTGAGGAAGTCTAAGTAGCTGATATACGATCTGATTATCGTTTCTATTGGTTCAAATCATCAGCCTTCTGATGGTCCACATGACCTCCTACAACCGTGTCATTCAAGAAGAGTTCCAGTTCATGTTGAGAGAAATCATCACTTTTCAATCGGAATTTAAATTATGAATAGTAACCCACTTTAATTCTGGAATCCCATTGGTATATTAAATTCTGAGTGTAAAATGCTGAAGTCCGTCAACAGGAAACTTTTGGTACCAGAGAAGTAACAAAAATTCTATTAAAAGCAACTGTTTACTAACCATTCAGTATTGAGTACTCATATGTATGTGTGTGTGTGTGACTCTGTGTGTGTATGTGTGTGCATGTGTGGTTCTCTATGCTTTAGAATAGAAATATGAGAGAACGAGTGTAAATAAATGTTTTATATATGTACGTGTATATGTACTTGCTTATGTTTTTACGTGCATTATTATTTGTATTTATGTGTACGTTTATATACGCGTAAATTTGTACAGTTTATACCTTTTTGTAGGTATATGTATACTTGCATACAAATATACATATGTGTGTGTGTAGTTATGTGTATATATATATTTGTACATACGCGTATATATACATATATACACACATATATATGTATGTTTGTATGTGTACATACGTGTGGCGTGTGTGTGAAGTATTTTACTAATCTTATACATTTTGCGTTTTTTTATAACTTTGACCTGGGTCACTTCTGTCTCACGCTTCCTCCTTAACCACTTTCAGGATATAACCAACAAAACAACATAGATGTCTTTTTATCTTAACTCTCTTTCACCAGTTGCAAATTTATCTTCTCTACCGTTTTATCTCTCTCCCTATTTTTGCTCCCATAACAATTTATTATGCGTTAAATCTTATGTGCAGTGGTTCAATACTATCCCATTTAATTTATTATTCTACCTATGTCATAGTACACAGCCTTAACAACGTTTTACCTTCCATACAACTACCTGAATTTATTAACTGATTAATGAATTTAACTTATGTGATCTTCTCAAGCACAATTAAACCTCTTTTACCATTTCTTTTGTTATTTTAATAACTCCACCTTCTTATAATTACTTAGATACCCATCACCAAATCATTCGAATATCTATACATAGTTGAATTCATAAATTTTGGACCCGTGTTTATTTAATTTACTAAGGTTATGACGAAAGCTTTTCATTATATAATCGATATCATATAATCGATATGACATTAATCCCTTCCATGTTATCCAACTTATATGACTTTTCATCCATGCGTTACTGAAACAGTTATAAACCGCGGAATAGATGTGATACCAACGACTCCCATCTTCACCTGTTACACACAAAG
Organism: Octopus bimaculoides; assembly: GCF_001194135.2. Lineage (NCBI taxonomy): Eukaryota > Metazoa > Mollusca > Cephalopoda > Octopoda > Octopodidae > Octopus > Octopus bimaculoides. Next base: position 56,699,905 of record NC_068985.1, on the reverse strand, counting down.
ATACTCTCGAACCTGAATGAGACTCTCCGACGCTGGTGGTTTGGTGTGCCACGGGCAAGGCAATGATACACTTACAAGAACTGCAAAGTCTAAGATGTCAAATGCTGATGACCTCACATCTCTCCGAATGATACCTGAAATGAAATAGAAAAAAATATGTATAGTGACTTTTGGGGCACCCTGTATATATGTGAGTGTTGGTTAATACCGGTCTGAGAGTTACCTATACTTTCGCACTAATGATGTTGTTAGCGTAATAGGCAACTATAAAGATGGACTGACAAGAGGCCATTTGCTTCCCTACTATTAGAGGTAGTCATATAATCTTAGTCAGTCAAGGTTGTGAAAATGTGTCTCGAAGCAAATTTCACATTTATTAAACCGGCAAAACTACTCACAAACTATTACTCAGAGTTTTACTCCTCGTTTCACGAACTGAAACGTGAAGCTCTTAGTAACAGTTAGTGAAGATTTTAGCAGCTTTAATAAAAGCATATTACTGAACCTTCGGTAATCGAGTACTCTTTTCTACCTCGCTTTGCATTTATGTGCTTACTAGTTAATGTATGTGTGTGTATGTATATATATGTATATATATATGTGTGTGTGTGTGTGTGTGTGTGTGTGTGTGTGTGTGTGTGTGTGTGTGTGTGTGTGTGTGT
>NC_068985.1:56697793-56699202 GCF_001194135.2 Octopus bimaculoides | reverse complement strand
TATATATATATATATATATATATATATATATATATATATATGACATTACTCCATGTCATGCTATATGTGAAAAAACGACCAAAATGGAAGGATAGCAGTGACAGGTCACATTTATTTTTCTGTGCAGTTTGTCATTTCCGTTATAAGTAATCTATATTGTAAAAGTTTTATTACCAAAGGTATTATATGATATTACTGCCTTCCAAAATGTTGAGAAATCTTAATGAAAATTTCCCTGAAACTTATAAAAGTTGGGTTAGATGTAGTAATTTCTTCGAATCATGCAATAGCTATCAGCATTGCATGGTCCGCTATATTTAGGGTAAGGTGTCAACCACCTGCTAGCTTTTCCACTATCTTCTGATGATGGAATATAAAAAAACAATGTCATCCACAAAATTGAAACTCGGATGTCCATTAAAGATAATTAAGAAGGCATAATAAAATTGCTATTAGAAGCAATGTTCCAACATTACCTTATCTGTTAGATTTGTAAAGAACTAAAGAAATAAATATCTATATCAAAAGTTTCTTCTCTTCATTATCAGAAATGTTTTCGTGCGCTAATGGATATTTTTCAGTTATTTACCGTTTAGTACTTGCTTTTAAAATTGAAAAGAAATACTTAAATATGCTTGTGCAAATATATGCGGTGACTACAGTCGCTATTCACAAGAAAGTATCATCATTTGTAGAGTGCACCATGTTTTCGCTAGAGGGTTGGATGCCAATGATATCGCGGCCAGTTAATCACATTCTTAACCAGCCGAATATTAGAGATGTGACAGTTGTAAGCAAGAGTTTACACTGCACCAGACCGTGGCTTGTGATCATTTAAGCCAGGTTATCTGAAGCAGTGTGTAATGAAGTCTCTTGCGTCATCCTTAAATCGAGTCTACATCTTTATGATCGGTATGGCCATCCTTAACAGCAAATCACACGACTTTACTGTTATATAGATATGGCTATATGCAGAGATGCGTGTGAATGCTTCTATGAATACACTCATGTCTCATATATGTAAGTGTTGTAAAGTATATTAAAATATACTTCAAATAAAGCAAACCGCGGTATAATATGTGCGTGTGTTTATGTGTGTTGTGTGTGCGTGCGTGCGTGCACGTTTCAGAAAAGACTTCTAATTGCTTGTTTTTAAAAGTCTTCAATATAAAAGTTAATTGCCGCAATGATACGGGGCTACTGTAACCCTCTTACATATTAAGTAATCAGATTTAAATACTTCTTTCTGGTGTGAAGCTTTTAACCATAATGAATTTTCTAGCCATCGTAAAGCAATGGTAATCACATATGGCGCCCGACCAATAATATATACATATACGTAATATAACATAAAGTAATATAACATTCTACTGAAAGGTATTGATTGATTCTTGAATTCAGTTTAACGT
>NC_068985.1:56696671-56697356 GCF_001194135.2 Octopus bimaculoides | reverse complement strand
AGGAGACAGAAAGAGTGTGTGTGTGTGTGTGTGTGCATATATATGTTTGTGTATGTGCACGTACAGAAATTTGGCTCTGTCTGTGTATTTATGTTTGTATGTATCCATGCATAAGGAGCAGCTTTTGTTTTAGAATGACATATTTGAAACACGACTCTGATCTAAGTTGTTTTTTTTCATATCTACATATCGATGCCTTGCACTTATTTTAACAGAATGAAGTTCCCAAACATTTGGTGGGTTGTTGATGTCTGCAATGTCCCATCCATAATGAGCCACTTTGTTGATTCAGATTTTTCTGCCAGAATTTTACTTTTGAGATGTTACAATTTGACATCATCAGATTAGTATTTTGGTCGTTAGAATTACCTAACATCAGTGACCTAATGAATTACACTTCCTTGCCTCTCCTTACTCAATGTTAAGAAATAATCCCAGAGAAATCAACGCTGCTGAGATTTATACAATAACTTGCTTTGTCCAAATAAAATATCGTTCACTATCACTCTACTTTCCCCGTAAATATACTGCTCGCTCCGGCGTTATTTCGTATATTCATAATTGATCCTTAAACTGAAAAATTACTGCTATTTTGAGATTTCATTACTAGACTAAATACAGTATTCATATATGTGTGTGTGTGTGTGTGTGTGTGTGTGTGTGTATGCATGTATATATATATATA
>NC_068985.1:56693416-56696371 GCF_001194135.2 Octopus bimaculoides | reverse complement strand
ATATATATATATATACGAATGAATTTCCAATAATTAATAATTAATAAGATTGTGATATTATTATTTAGTTTGAAGTAATTACCAAAATCTGATAAATAGGCAATTATGTAACTCACTGAATCTAATTTAGGTTAATTTATAGCTAAGAACGCTTGAGTGTGTAGAATTAATACGAAAATTTGCACAAGGAGAGGGTGCGGAAAATCACCAACCTATGGGACTGATCCAGTTGTGAATATATATTATATATGACAGAGACAAAATACATCAGAATTAATTAAGTATTAGCTTCAAATTTCGGTACAAGGTCAGTTTAACCTACGTTTTAACGATTCTACCAGCCCACTGTCTTTCAGTTAGGTACAATACCTATAAATTTAAGATGAGAGGCCTACATTTTCACATCTCCCAATAGTGCGTGACTTATTTTATCGATCGCTAAAGGATGAATACTTAGTCTCGGTGGGATTTGAGATAAGAATGTAAAGAACCGGTAAAAATATACTACAAGTCAAAATTCTGTTAATTTCCTACTCTTTCATAATAATAATAATAATAATAATAATAATAATAATAATAATAATAATAATAATAATATTAATGTTAATAATAATGCAGAATTTGAATTCAGAACGTAGCATTTCGCCCGGCATGCTAGTGATTGTGCCAAATCTCCGCCTTAATAATAATAATAATAATAATTCATCCAATGGCACAAATTCTTCTCTGAATACGAACCTGGATGGTAACTTGAACAGCAACTGCCCCAACTCGAGCCCTCCAAATCCATCACCACATCCGCTACAGAAAAAAAGGATGTAAGAGGATCAAATGAACCCGAGAAGGGTATACAGAAATAATATACGCTGATTACTACGTCTTAGACAGGCCTTGTGAAGAGAAACACACTGCGCACTGTTATCAAATATGGAGAACATGAAATCAAGACAGCAGACTATATTTGGACGAAAACAAGTTAGCAAATGTTAGGATGGTTATCTTCAGAAATAAAAGACTCACAGATAGTGAAATAACCGTGATCAAGCACGCAGCGGAAGATGACCTAAATATAAGACAGAAAAGAAATGAAGAACCAGACAAAGAGGGCAACTCTCCACGATTCTCCAATTGAAAGAACACGCAAACGCTTGGAGAAATAAATTGTAATGAACCTGATAAAGATAGCGCGGAAAGTGGTAAAAAAACAATATTTAAAGACAACACATTTACTGAAGAACATAGAGAGTTTATGATAGCGCTGAAGCAGAAAATCCTGAATAAGCTTGAAGTTGTAAGACACGCCAATATGCATGATAGAAAATCACTTCATAAGCTCTCAAATACAATCCAAAATAGAAAAGAAATAAAAATTGGAAACCATGTAAACAAGATCTAGACCCAGATCTCACTGAATTAAATGAAATTATTTACGCAGCTGCTAAGAGAATTGAAACCACATGTATAGCTTTGAAAAACAAAGAAATACAAACCTGAGAAGAATTCCAAACTGGAAAAGTAAAATAGAAAAAAGAGATTGAAATAATGAGAGGTGAAATATCAATATTGAATGAACTAAACTGCGGAAACACTGTAAAAACCAGGAAAGGAAGTAAAATGAAGAGAAATTCATAATTTCTCACTAAGAGAACTGCTTTTAACAAAAGAAATATTGCAACAAAAAGTCCAAGCAAATGCTCGAAGAATACGAAAATTTGAGAAGAGAAATAAATTTTGCAAGCAAAATAAGCTGTTCACATCCAATGCGAAAATATTCTACAGAGAAATAGCGAAGGAGAAAATAACCGTTGAAGACCTTCCTACCACGGAATAAGTTGAAAACTTCTGGAAAAATATCTGGAGTGATGAAAAGACAATGAAAGTACTGACTGGGTTAGATGCACAGAAGTATCCTATTTAGACTTATCAGATCAAACGTGGGAAGACATCACAATAGCAGACCTAAGGATGGCACTCACGAAGGCTCATAAGTGGAAATCTCTTGGTAATGATAGGGTACCAAATATCTAACTCACTTCGCGTCCGTGCGCACACGAACGGTTAGTACAGTTATTCAATGAAAAAATGAGAGATACGTATAAAATGAGAGATACGTATAAAATGAGAGATACGTATAAAATGAGAGATACGTATAAAATGAGAGATACGTATAAAATTTTAACATCCATTTTCGTGGAGAAAAGATACAAAATTATGGAACAGAACGATATTTTCCCCACTGAATAAAGAGAGTGCCGACAAGGCTCATATGGATGCAAAGACCAACTCTTAATCAATTGCAGATACTTGAGAACTGTCATAACAAATGCAGAAATCTCAGTTCTTTCGACGTCATACCACATTCATGGATCTTGACAATGTGGAATACGAATCTCCAGTTATTCCAATCGAATGGAGTACTGACCACAAAAAATATCAATATCAACTGCGGCATTTTCCAAGGTAACTCACTTTCACCTTTAATTTTCTGCATAGCCCTAATTCCCCTAACAATTGAACTTAACAAAATAGGGTATGGATATAAAATTGGTGACAAGAAAATAAGTCATCTATTTTATATGGATGACTTAAAATTCTATGGCAAAGATGATAATGAGCTTGAAGGACTACTACGTACTGTGAAAGCATTTGGTGGTAACATCGGGATGGAATTTGGTCTTGATAAATTCACCAAGGCCAGTTCACTCAGGCCCAGGACGCCGGGTGTGTCTCGGCAAGGCACTGTAACAAAGACGAGGGTTAAAAGTAAAAAAAAAGTAAAAAATGATGATAATAACAACAACAATAATAACCCTCTCTATTATAGGCACAAGGCGCGTTGAGCTTATCGATTATATTGCCTCTCAAGAATTAAAAGAACATAAAACTACGTAAATCAATCGCTAGTGTCTTGGAAACTGAATTTCCTCACTTCCTCACTTCCTCTCTCTCTCTCTC
>NC_068985.1:56688835-56693191 GCF_001194135.2 Octopus bimaculoides | reverse complement strand
ATCTCTCTCTCTCTCTCTCTCTCTCTCTTTCTCTCTCTCTCTCTCTCGCCGTCTCTTTCAATTTGATCATTTTTATCTTGTATTATTGTATAGTATAAAGTTTCTGAATAGATTCCACAATAACAAACGTAATTTCATAACAGACAACCGTTAGCTAATAACATCTTTATATGTAATTTTCTTTGACGGATAAATTTTGTAGGATGAGATAAATTCTCATCTTATAAATGTAGAGATAATCAGATTGATAACTGAAGTTTAAACTTTGATAGTTTATCTATTGATTCGCTCTCAACTTATTTTCCGCTCTTTGACTGGTTATATATTTTCAAAATGATCTTAGTTGGGATACGTTTAGAAAGTGGAGCATATATCTATTATTTCTCTTTGAATTATCTTTTATGTGTTAATTCATCCGCATTCTTGTTTTCTAGATCTGTATTACCTAGTAACTGATCATTGTCATTTTCTTTCTTGTTTATCATGTTGGTACAAATCAATGATAACAAGCCATTTTGGCCCAGACCGTCACATGTTTGCAGGCGTAGCTCTACATTGTACTCTATATTGTCACTATCCCTTTTCAAAATGATAAAGTGAGTTGATAAATATCTAACTACTACGTAAAAGCTCCGTCAGTAGTTCAAATACCTAGAAATTGCTGTTGTAGTTTGCAGAGAACAATGGTACGAAGTGTGTCAAATGTATGTTGTTTGATAGATTAGTGACGTGAGAAGAAAATTGTGGCTGGGATTAAAATTAAGAGAAATCAACGGAAGTTGTGCGTTTGCATTTGTATCTATAAGTTCGTATGTAATTAACAAGTGAAATCTTTAAGTATCACATAAGTAGCCACACATATTCACAGAAGAAATAGTAGAACTGTACGAGGATGCGTTTTCATGTGACGTACGATAGCTTCATCTGATACGACATGATGTTTCTATTTCTTAATATTTCACAAAAATGAATGGAAAATAATTTGGGTTAATAATTTGGGAAAGGGTTATATTTTATGAAACCTGAAACGATGAAAGGCAAAATTGACCGCAGCATAATTTAAACTCAGAATGTAAAGAAACGGAAGAAATTATGCTGAGCACTTTGTCAGACGTGCTAATGGTTTTGCTAGTTTACCACCTTAACACAAATGGTAATAAAAAATATGGTAAACAATACTTACTTATCGAGTATTCATAAACAATAAATTACTACTATCCTCTTTGTCATGTTGATTTCAAATTTTGGCACAAGGCCAGAAATTTCGGTGAAGGGTGCAAGTCGGTTATATCGATCCCAGTGCTGAAGAGGTACTTATTTTATCGGCCCCAAAGGGTGAAAGACAAAACCAATCTCGAAGTAATTTGAATCCTGAGCGTAAAGGTGGACGAAATGTTGGTAAGCAATTTGCCGGGCGTGCTAACGATTCTGCCAGCTCGCCGCCTGGGAAGTGGCAAGTCGATTTAATCGACCCCAATGCTCAGTTGCTACTCATTTTCTTGATTCCGAAAAGACGAAAGGCAAAGTCGAGCCCGGCGGAATTATCCTTTTCCTAAAATTAAAGACCTAGAAATGTGACGAGCTGACAGAATCGTTAGCACGCCGGCCGAGCACTGTGGTCAATTTAATTGACTTAGCCACCCTGCAAAAAAAGAAACTAATAAATAATAATAATAATAATAGAAACCGCTGGCTTTGTGCCAAAACTTGAAACCAACATTAACGATCTAATGTTTTGCTTTTAGGGTAACTTTCTCTTATCTCCTACAATGAACTGTAGAGCAAATTGGATCTGACAGCTCCACATCGTCAGTTTCACCATGCAATTACAGCAAGAAAGCCATTGCTTTCCAACCTAATCGAGTTTAAAAGGGTCACCTTTGATGTGACTAATGCCGTGCTTTTCAAGGAGTGATTGGTGGTATAATTAACACAATAACATCAGAATCCACGCCTACCGAATCGAGGTTATTGTCGTTTACTACATAACTGGAGAGCTCCGTGGGAATTTGGTTCCATATATTTCGGTTATTAATAGAATCCACATTCCATTGAACAATGACAAATGTCTACTCTGACAAACATTCAGGTATTTTCTGGGAATCAAAACAGACAACATTTCTCTGAAATGTAGCCCGGGAAGATTGAAACACCATCGTTGATTACTCGGTATCTTGCAATTCAAAACAACTAAGACAACTAGGTTTATTTGGTTACCAACCCAGTTCGATATTCCTTGTCGTTGAATCAATTCAGTCCCTATTAAAACCTACATTGCCTTAAGAAAAAGATTTGATATTATTCATCTTCTTAACATTTCAATATGTAATGCACTCTCTCTCCCTCTCTCTCTCTCTCTCTCTCTCTCTATATATATATATATATATATATATATATATATATATCTCACCAACATTACCAGGAGCCCCGCTACGTATGTGATGTTTCTAAAGTTACAGTGTAATTAATTGGTCCCTCTCTTCTCCAGAAGGATTTCTCTCTCTTGCAAGGAAAGGAAAAGAAGCTGTCATATATCTTGTTATAAAGTGTAAAACATCTTTTATGCTTTGGAGGATATCTTGCATGAGACATTGATCTATAAACGACCTCCTTCATATGTAATCACAGAAACAGACAGGATAAGATAATTCATTGGTACATAGAAGCGTCGTTCTGTAAATACATTAGACAAATAACTCGAAAATATGACCAAATACCCACTCCATCACATCTGTAGAAATCACTGGTTTACGTACGTCTTTGTATCATTCGGCAATGTTTGATTATGACATTATGTCAATGCAAAAACATTTTATGGTAAAAAGTTATGCAACGAATTGCGAGCACGATTTTTCCATCGAATTTACATAACCAATTCAGTTTCATTGTCTCGACTTTACATGTCGTCTCCCAGTAACTAACTCTTCTCACTACTTGTTTGAAGTCATACTTAGAGGCAAGGTTACATTGCGTTTGCAAGTTTAGATATTACAGTTCCAAATGCCTTCAAAATATATTCTTCGCATTTGGGGTTCTGGGTTCAATTCATTCTACTGTGGATCCAAATCTATGTCTAGAGATGTTTGTGATCTTTGGAAAATGTTATCTAAAACATCTAAATGACACTTTATGGGGAACAATAAAATATGCTCTTCGTTCAGAAAAGCAACTAAGCGATTAACTCTTCCCGTTGCACTACAACTAATCGGGAACTTAATGAAAATCTTACTTTGGTAGCTTGTCTTAACCTGAACAACATTTGCTTAGGAAGTTAAATCTTAAACATGAAGCTATGATCAATGACGTGTAACTGATTAACGTTATTGAGCAATGTTCGTATCAAATATCCAATTGATGGATTTAAGACCGCTTCACTGGAGAGGAATTTGCAGTTCTACCACTTGCATTTCATCAACGCTTACCAATGATCCAGAAAGCACTGGAAAATCATAAGTAATACTTCCTTTTCAGTTCCACTATGGTATATTTTCATTGAAAGAAGAGAGCCAAACAATAAAATATTGTGCTGTGAATAATACGAGAAACCAGAAATAATAAAAGAAATCATTTCTACTGCATCCGCTCCAGATGCATTATGGTGCACTTTCATGAAACACTGCCAGTCAACAATTTGCAATAAAAATGGAAACGAATATTGAAACTGAAATTTTCAGACGAATGAAAAAAATTGAGTCGCAACAATTGTTTTCGTGACAGCACTATCCAAAATAATGCACATATATTGTGAGTTGGAAAAGCGCCAAAGAAAATTCTATAAAGAATTTTTCTTATGTTGCCTGCTAAGCATTCTAAACCGAATACTCAACCGGGTACTGTTTGTGGATTATTTATACAAGTAAGATTTCAGATTGTCTACGACCCATAAATTCTGTATTAGAGAAAGAGAAAATATAATAAAAACTTACTGTGTGTATCTTGAAAAATATTTACATAGATTGTCTACCACAATCCACTGTTTTCTAGTTCAGCTTAGATTTTAAGTAGATTATTCCAGAGTGGTATTTGATGCTAATACAGTAATGCATTGAGTGACTCCTGGTAAAGCAACAAATACAGGTAAATACACTTTCCAAGTTAAAAGTAGCTTTGTATACAATACACGAGAGATGTAGATAAATCGAAAATTTTCTCTTAGTTTTTCTTTTGTTCTTTTTTTAAATATTGCTTTCCTTTCTTTTCTGAACAGAATAAAGTTTGTATGTCTTTTTTCTCCCTCGATATCTCCTACAATATATATGCATATGTATATACATACATACACACACATATATATGTATATATATATATATATATATATATATATATTATACATTATATAGTATATGTTATGTATAT
>NC_068985.1:56687719-56688686 GCF_001194135.2 Octopus bimaculoides | reverse complement strand
AAATAATACCGTTTCAACTAATAATGATTTCTTACGTAGGTATACGGTTGAAGATTAATCGGAAAAGGCTTACGAGAAGACGTGATCTACATAGCATTACGTACAAAGATCCATTAATGACGTAAGTTAAAAGCTTCCAAATACGAAATCGAAACCGAACCGAAATATCTGTTCACCAATTCTTTGTAGCAATGTGATACTGTAAATAAAGTAGCAATAATATACTGGATTCCATGTTGTTCGAGTGCGCAAGAAATTTATATAGCAATGTACGTATCATACTTAATGTATATACACCGTTGATAGGTGATTTACTGCGGTATTCATCTCAGATAACATTTCCAATGGACTTGCTGAGTTAAGAACATAGTAATTTTCGGAGAGCGATAAAATTTCCTCCTAGATGCAGCGACCGAGAAGGCCAGATACAGTTCTACGTTTTTGAGATTTTCAATGACGGGTGTAGCAGCCTGCCACAAAACTGGTAATTCTTCTCCCTTTGACATAGAAAACAGTGTTTTAAGATAGCACGTGCATAAGGCATGTTATCGTAAGACAAATGCCGCAGCAACAAGCCTATCAACGGTATGTATATATATATATACATATATACATATCGAACGATAAAAATGAGCACGCAATTGTGCATTCGTGGATAGAATTACTTTACTTGTGTATACAGACTAACATTGGTTCCATGTAAAGAAAAATAGAAAAATACCTTAGTATCTTAACAATTTTTCAAGCTGATGACATGGAAGAATAGTGTTCGTCTCCATTTTAGAACACCATGTGGTCTGCTTGAAAAATTTAGATATTAAGGCGCCTTTTTTAGTTTTCTTAACATGAAACCAATGGTAGCCTTAATACACACACCTCACACACACATACACACAAACACATATACATATACATACATTGGAAGGTTTGGAGGTGATGTACAGAAAATATATAGAAAAAAATTAAG
>NC_068985.1:56686582-56687619 GCF_001194135.2 Octopus bimaculoides | reverse complement strand
TATGCAATTATAACATGCGTTTTCTCCATTCCTTAAATTTTTATATATATTCAAATACCCAAAATTTCAAGGAGTTCCTGCCTTTATATATAGGAACGAAGCCACAGTTATCTTGTGTTCTTTGCTGCATTGGTTTCTATTAACCCATTTATTCTATCCGAAGAATTTTTATTCATTAAGATAGAAGAAATACACATAATTATATATATATATATATAGCAGAAATACCCCGCATTGTCCGGGTTAAAGAGAATAATGAAATTTAAAAACGCCGTCTAGATTACGTAGGTCTCAATTGCAAGTTACTGAGATACCAACTTTCTACATTAATAAATCTTCAACCCATGACAGCATGGAACATAGGCAAGTGAAATGTTAAAAGAAACTTTTCAACTCATATATGTATACTAGCTGTTTTCCCCGGTTTCACTCGGGCAGTGTGGTGGATTTGGTTAAAGGCTATTTCCTATGTATATTTTGAATAATAAAAAGAACTAAAAATAAAAAAAACAAAAATTCCCAAAACAAAAAAAAGTAAGAACAACCCAAAAACAATACGATGCTAAGGATTTTGCGGGTCGATATTGCAAAACTAACATCACGTGTGTACCCATAGCCCCATGTAGTCGCGGAACCTTATTTGTGGTATAACCTCGCCTTAAAAGAAAAAAATATATGGTAGTACGGTTGTTGTATTGGCAACACAAGAATGTTAGTCCAAACTGTTCAAGATCAATCATAGGTTGGACGTTCATGTACACTGATTAGAATTGTGAATTTCAATTATTGAAAACGTGTTCCCGGATGGATACAATTGTGCAGAGTCCATTTGTCTCAATATGGAACAGCTGTTTGAATGTCGACGTTTGAAGACATTTGTAACTGAAGTTAAAAAAAACATAGTAATTAGAAAGAGCGTAAGCTATGGCTTTTTTTTTTAATGCACAAAAACTTGAAATTATTTTTTTTCTGTGCCTCTGATTAAAATTTTCGAAAAACAAACCCAGCCACATTACTTGGAAAAAAATAATCTTTAT
>NC_068985.1:56679804-56686239 GCF_001194135.2 Octopus bimaculoides | reverse complement strand
AAGAACACTGCAATTTATATTATAGATAAAGTAAATACACGTGATTCAAAAACACGTTTTGTGTAGCTTATTTCGTAACCAAAAATCAGGTACAGATTATAAACAATGAAAAGCAGATTTTGGTGATTCCTTTGACAGATGTAGTAGAGAGCCAATCCGATGATAAATCTGACCTTAGAACTTGAAACTTTGCATAAATCCTGGCTCAGTTATATCTCGTGTGGCTCCAAATGATGCCATCTGTTGTGCAGAATTGTATTGTCTAATTTTGTTTTGGAAACGCTTGGCATCTTGATCAGTTGATGACAACACTTTCTTCAATGGTTCTGGAGGTTGGTGGATTGCAGGGAATCTAAACTTTCCACCACTGCAGCACATTGCAGATGTCTCTCCAGACCACTTCCTTGCTTTACAATATATGTACTCATTTGTCGTTGCACCAATGGTAACTCTAGTGTCATCTGCATAATAAACTGCTGGATCATAATTGAAAGCTGGTTCATAGAAGCTTCTTCTCTGTGCTGTTACAACTGCTCTTCTTTCCGCAGTGGAGATTGTATTCTTTGTCAACTGTGCATATATCTGTTCATCACTTTGAGATGCTCTGGCTTTTGTAGTGCACAGTCTTTTTCTTTCTTGGTATGCTTTCCTTTCTACAGCTGTTCTTCTTTCTCTCGACAGAGAAATTCTTTTGGCTGACCTTGACATTTTAGACAAATTTGACATTTTCCTTTTAGGCATGGCTATATACGTATACAGAAATACACGGGTGAAGAGGATAGAAAATAATGAAAATAACTGGGTAACGAAAATTATATTTCTTAATACGACGGGCAGAAAGTAAACAACAATTTTTTACGGAAAATAAAGAATTGCACGGGTTGAAGCGAAATTTGTCAGTGAACCAAAAAGCCAGTATCGAAGGAACAACAAAAACGCCATACACAACAGAAAAAATAAAACCGTTGCAAAAGTAATTTCTAGGGAAATTAACTAAGTGTACGGATTTAAGTGAAATTTTTAAAGTTACTTCTGTCAGTAAATTTTGAACTTACTTTTATCAGTAATTCCGTCAAAAACAGAAAAAACACAAAACTTTGCAAAAGTAAATAAGAAACGTGTAGGCAAATTTAACGAAGTGTACGGATTGAAGTGAAATTTATGAAGGTACTTCTGTCAGTAATTTATGTATGAAATTACTTTCATCAGTAACTGTGAACTTCTTTCAGTCAGTAATTTATTTTTGTTGTTTGTAAATAGCGTTTGAAAGCTTACAGTGAAAACAATAGAGAGTGAGTGAGATATAAAGAGATGGGAGAGAGAGTTAGTTAGATAAATAAAATAGATAGAGATAGATAGATATAGATACGGAGAGATAGATAGATACAGAGATAGAGACGGATAAAGAGATATAGATAGAGAGATATAGAGAGGAAGAAATAGCTAGTGAGAGATGGATAGAGAGATATAGATAGAGTGATGTCGACGTCACTGAAGCTAGAAAACTGGAAGTAAATATCTAAAAAAATTTTCAAAGATGTGAATCTAATATAAAGCGCAATATTTTATTTCAGACCAATGAATGTAAAGGAGACAATCAATTTCTCAAATTTACTTCGCAAAGCGTTACTGCGCCTCTCCACGTAACCCACAAAACCTGGGGGGCAGAAAATACCCAGGAACGGGTGTTTTCTGGGGCCGTCACTCATTATGTGAAACATTTTAAGAGTCTAATAGTATCCTTGGAACATAAACAATGTATGTTCTCAGTTTGGAGAAAACCAGTTCAAAAATAAGGCCGTTATACACAGACACACACACAGAATAGTATTTATATTATAGATATATATACAGAGTGCGATGCGTAAATTGTCACCATTTTATATTTTTACTTTCATGCACGGGCATAGTTTGCATTTGATTTTGTCGAAAACATAGTATAATAGAGTCAGCTGGGCACCATGTACGAGAAAAACAGCACCATGACGCAATTCACTCTGCCAGAAATTTGGAAACAACATGCTGTCTTGCTAGGCATTCGCGTCGGAAGCTCCAATAGGAACATTTCAGAATGTTTGGGTGTCAGCCTGAGGACACTGCAATCTGCAGACATGTAACGAGAGTGATAGAAATCAAACATCCAGTCAAGATCGAGGTGTTTGGAGTAATCACAAGCCATGATAACGTTATGCTTCCCATCATCCTTCACAGCCTCACACGAAGGCTTACAGCAAGTGCCTGGATGCGGTAGTGCTGCTCTGGGTCAAGAGGGTAGTTCTGCGGGAACACCCTGTGTCACGAAACAGGACTCTGTACCATGCCACACAAGCAGGAGAATTCAGTCATGACTGCCAGACAATTTCTGCGACCACATCTCTCCTAACATCTGGCCACCTAACTTCCCAGACTTCAAACACCTTGATCATTATGTGTGGGGCACAGTTGAGCCAGAAACCAACAAAACTTGTAACACCAAAGATGAACTGAAAACAAGGATTATGGCAGCGTTCAGCAACTTAAACAAGGAGACCGTTCAAAAGAGTTGCAAGAGATTCCGAAGTCGTCTCGAGGCCGTGGTGAAGCTAAAGGTGATTTTATTGAATAAATTTACTCTTTAGTATTTCAAGATATTTTTATATAATTTTGGAAAATATATCTGTTAAAATGAGGTGTTAGTATTATTTTCATTTTTTAGTAATTTAGACTACAGTTTATTTCCCTCGTATATGTATAAGTGTTGGACAAAATAACTGGAACAGAAGAAATTTAACTCCAGTATTTCAATGAACCATTACATTAAGAATATCCATCGAAATTATATTGTGAGTATTGTTTTTTTGCATTAAATCAAATTTAATGATTATTTTTATCTCTTTTTCAGATCGTAGTATAAATTAAGCTAATATGCGTGACCTCACTGAGTTCGAAAAAGGGCAAATTGTTGGAGCTCGAATGGCAGGAGCTCCCGTAACCTACAAATCATAGGGAATACATTATAAACAAAACGCATACACAAAGCAAAAGTAGACCGTGAATAGGCGCATGCATGGCTGTGTAGTTAAGAAGCTAGCATTGCAACTATGCAGTTTCGGGTTCGGTCCAATTCAACAATAGCATCGGTAAGTGTCTTTTACTACAGTACCAGGCAAACCAATGGAATGTGAGTAAATTTTGCATACAGAAACTGTGTGGAGGCCCGTCGTATATGTGCGTGCGTCCGTGTGTGTGTGTGGGGGAAATCAGTGTTTGGATCTATACATTTCGTAACATAGTGGTTCGGCAAAATAAACCGATAGAATAAGGATCAAATTTAAAACGTAAGTATTGGGATTGATTCATTCAGCCAAACACATGTAACCGAAACTGCAGCATGGTCGCAGCCCAGTGGCTTAAAGAAGACCAATATTAAAGGAAAGCATGAATTAACTGGTTCAAAACAACCTTTCAAAATCTAAGAAAAACTATTGCACACTGAGTAGCATTAATCGTTAACTTTTCCCATGAATAAAAATTTTCAAGTTCTACTTACTCTGCTTTTGTGTACCAATACAATTTTACATATTTATTGATTGCTAGGCGAAGACTGTAAGAGATCAAGAAGTTCTTTAAAAGTTAATTTCCGTAAAGAGAATGGCTTACAAAATATACCTTCAGCACCTAGTATACTTTCGGACAATTTTCTTTATTTTTATGTTTTTATTTGTCTTTGTTTCATTTTGTTTGTTTTATATTATTTTGTTTTTAATTTGATGAATTGAAGTTTTTTTTTTATATTGAATAATTCTGCAGTCTACCAGCTATTAACGATTTATCCCCTGCTGTATACATGTAGATCAGAAAAATAAGAAACGAAATTGATCTTCTATATTTTACATAGATTCTATCATAAAGCATATATATCTGTGTGAGTGCGTATGTGTACGTGTGTATGAAGGTAAGCATTTATGTATTTTGAAGCTCTAGGTACAGTAAATACAGTTTAATTATAGAAGCATCATCATAAAACAGGCATCAAGTTAGAAAGGGAACTATGTTGAAGTGTTGCAAGATACAAATGCAGTGAGATAAAATAATTATCGCATAATTGGATCAATGGATAGAGAGAACAAAATGAAAGATGGATAGAGAGAGACAGAGAGAGACAGAGGCAGAGACAGACAGACAGGCAGAGACAGACAGACAGGCAGAGACAGACAGATAGAGACAGGCATACATTTAACAAATTCTTTTCTACTTTAGGCACAAGGCCTGAAATCTGGGTGCAGGGCCAATCGATTAGATCGATCCAGTATGCAACTAATATTAAATTAATCGACCCCGAAAGTATGAAAGACAAAGTCGACCTCGGTGGAATTTGAACTCAGAACGTAAAGACAGTCGAAATACCGCTAAGTATTTCACCCAGCATGCTAACATTAAGATCTGGAGATTGAGTGGGCCACTCCATGTGTTGTAGCTCACTACTATGCACGTCATAATGTTTCTGCCAGCTCGCCGCCTTAGAATTAGAAAATAACAGGCAGATAGCAAGGCAAACATACAGATAGATAGATAGATAGATAGTTAGATAGATAGATGTGAAGAATATAATTGAATAAACGGAGAGAAATTAAAATAAAATGGAGGGAAAGGGAGAGCAGATTAGTAAAACGAAGGAAATAGGGAAAGAATCAAACCTTTTAGAATTCACATCAAGTAGAAAGAACTGTGGCTTCACATTGTATTCCTTAGTGATACACTGGCCTAGTTTTGCGAAAACTCAATGCAATGAAAATGAATAGATAGATAAATAGATGTAATGCCGAACGGTGAAAGAGAAATGAGAGAAGCATGAAAAAAGAAAGAGAGGGAAATGAGCTGAGCTAAGAGAGAGAGGTGGGAATTAACGAGTGCAGAAACAGAGGAAATGAATATGAGGAAAAATATCGAAGCATTATGTAGTGGATAATGAACCGGTGTTGGATTTTCACTTTATATACCTCAGCTCTTACATCACCTTCAGCAAGTAATGTCTAATGAGAATAATTTACATGGTTGATTCTGTATAATATACTAACATCATGAAAGGACGTTCTCTTGAGAGATATTGCAATCATGATTCTTTGTATATTATGTTGTCAGTTTTTTGTTGGGTTTTTTTTCAGAAGTGATTAAAACCATGTAAACTATACAGTAACCTATTTATTTAGGATTGCGGGTTTTGTTGTTTTGTTTTGTTTTTACTATGCGTTATTTTTAAGTAAATTTTCTTGTTCCGTCGTTCATCTACACAGCTCTTATAACGAGAACACAAAGCTTTGTTCTTTTGTGTATTTTAGATATTCGTCTTATTTTCTCTACTGTGGAATTTATATAGGATTTCCTATACTCATTATCATTATCATTTTTCTTAATATTGTTGTTGTTATTCTTATTGTTGCTGTTAGTGTTGTTTTTGTTATTAATATTATTACTAATACTAATATCATCGGCATCATCATCATCATCATTGTCGTCATTATTATTATTATTATTATTATTATTATTATTATTATTATTATTATTATTATTATTATTATTTATTTATTTATTTTTATCATTATTGTTGTTGTTGTTGTTGTTGTTGTTGTTGTCGTTGTTGTTATGCTCTGATGTATTTTTTCAATTTGCATTTTCTTTTCTCTTGATGTTGGTTTTGGAAGACCGTTTTGTGAGCTGTTGTTTTTGTTATTCTTATTGCTGTTATTACCGCTGTTGTTGCTGCTGCTGTCTAATTAAACGATGATCGATTTTGATATTGAAATAATTTTTATGTGAAAAAAATAAAACGCGAATTTGGTAAAAATAAAACAATAGAAAAACAAATATCTTCAATCCCCTACTCTCTCTCTCTCTCTCTGTTTTTCTCTCTTCTTAATATTGCAATAGATGCAAAGAGATTTTGTGCAGAGGGAAATCGTGTGTACATCAGTATGCACAAATACACACATATACATACACACACGCACACTCACACACACGCACACAAACACGCATATACAAGCAAACCTTCCAGCACCAAAATAAATGCAAAAACAACCATGCTACTGCAAAATATTCAAGAAGACAATCATACACACACATGTATATTTATATATATATATACAATCATAAATGCTTATATACACATACACATGCATATATATATATAAAATTAAGAGGAATGACCACTAAAGTGGACTTCTAATATGCTAAATATAGACGTCAAATCGCCATTACCACGAAGAGTGCATATTGGCGATTTGACGTCTATATTTAGCATCTTAGGAGTCTACTTTAATGATCATTCCTCTTAATTTTGTATGTAATAAAATTTTTAGTCTTCGGATTTTTTAAAATATGCTAAACCACTGGTTTTAATTGATTAATATCAATTTCTACACTCATTATTCAATTACATATATATATTATATATAT
>NC_068985.1:56675523-56678716 GCF_001194135.2 Octopus bimaculoides | reverse complement strand
TGTGTGTGTGTGTGTGTGTGTGTGTGTGTGTGTGTGTGTGTGTGTGTGTGTGTGTGTACTTGTGTACGAATATGTCTGCATCATACTATCAATATACGTAGGCAGTATGGAATATATAATATTGCAAATAGGAAAACAAAAGCTTATATTCAAAAATTCAAAATAAAAACAAATAAAATATCGCTCTACAATTGTATACTGTAACACATTATTTCGTATTTATTCACCACTCATCTAGAAAATGAAGTGGGAGATAGATCTGTCCACTCAGAATAAACAAAAGAATATTGGTTTACGATGTTGCTTCTTAGTACAGTACTTCGGATTATACACCGCTTATCTAGAAATGATGAGATGCTCTGATCAGTTTAAATCAGCCATATAGCTGATTCTCATTCACTAACATTAGAGAAGATAGTCTATTTTTAGACACTGATATTGTGAAATCATATAAATAGTTCCGGCTTGGCAATAACAGTTGTATCCTAGTTGTAAAATCTTCATAGGCATTATTTAACGCAGAAAGGTTTTTGTATACGAGTGATTCTAAATGTAGATCCGCTGTTTGTAAATGAAATGATATAGTACACTTTGTAACCCAGTAAGTATATGTCTACATTTTTAACGATGTAGTTGGCTAATCATTAGATATTATTGAATTGTATGGAGTCTGTGAACAATAACAGTGTATGCCAGTTGTATATTCAATCCGTCCGGGCGCATCGCTTGATTACGTATTCTTTAGTACACATAATACACAATATGTGTATGTGTGTGCGTGCCTCTCTGTGTGCACGTGCGTATTTGTGTGTATGTGTGTGTGAAGAAAAATAAAGGTCCTTCCGAGCCATAGGTTCATAAAGCCGATTTCCCGGATTATGTAGCGTATATATTCACTCATTGGTCGGAACGCCAGACTGTTTTAGAATTACTCATTTTTCTAGTTGAGTGAACTGGAGAGACGTGAATTGTAGCGCTTTGCTCAAGAACACAAAGCATCACCTGGCTCAGAGTCAAAACCATATTAAAACACCATGTTAGAAAGGTTCAATTTTAAGAATAATATAGCCTTTATTGAACTGAACGTAGATGGGCTTAAATGACGTATGACATAATCCTGTAGTCAGCATGAATATAACTAGAATAGAGTTTTAAAATTTCTGAAATTCATAGATATTCACTTCCTACTCTCACATAAATACCACAAGATCATTAATAGGAATTCGATTAAAGTTACCTATAGTTTCCTCTCCAACATAGGATCGATTAATTCAAACGCAACAAGAATAACATTAGGAACACTCCCACCAAAATCCTGTAATTGTAGGTTACTGGATAACTTTACCCTGAAAAGTATTACTTTGAAAAAAGTACGTGTGTACAAGTGTAGCATCACGGACTTGAACGGAACAACAAAAACTTACATTTGAATGACGGGAAACACCTTCAAGGAGACAAATAATGAACATTTTAAACATTCGGGAAAAATTTACCCATTGCATGCCCAAATAAGAATTCATACTTCGAAACTTCAAGCATAATCCATTCCATATCCACTCTGTCACCCTTCTAGCCTGGCTTATGAACTTACAAACCCATGGACCAGTATGGGTGTCGAAAATATATGAAACCCCCAAAATAATTAAATGCACATGATTAAACATGAATAGAATGATATTGCATGTGAGTATTCATATGAGTGCTTGCGTGCGTGTATGCATGCGCGTGTGTCTATGTGTGTATCTGCCTGTGTTTGTGTATTTTGTATGTTTATATTTTTTATATGTGTATTGCATGTGTAAACGTATGTATGAATTTATAAATATTGACGTGAACGAGCGTTCTTGCATAAGATAATTATAAATTATTAATTCCTATTATGATCTATGGTGAATGCAAAAGTCCAGGACCCAAGCAAGTGAGAAACTAATTGACGTATTCTTAAAAGCTAACATCACGTGATCGGTTATTTGTTTCGAATCCCGTGCAGTCTCGTATAAAGTTTTCTATATGGCATGGTCAGCCCGCAAGAAATAATATTTATTCACCAATGCAGTCATTTACGCTGCTCGATATTAAATTGCATATATATATAGATAGATAGATAGATAGATAGATAGATAGATAGATAGATAGATATAGTTACTTGCATACATACATACATACATACATACATACATACATACATACATACATACATATATGCATATATACATACAAATTACATACGTACATTCATGCATACATATATGCATACATATACATATATGTGTGTATATATATATATATGTGTGTGTGTGTGTGTGTGTGTGTGTGTGTGTGTGTGTGTGTGTGTGTGCATAGAGATTTATATATTTTTCATATGTATATGTACATACTTATATATACATAAATAGACGCATGGAGCCAGTATTACATATACACAGTGTTATAACCATGATGAACTGACGTGAACTGACAATGAAAAACCACAATTATTTCAGATTTCAAGCCAAAATGAAGGGATCCAAGAATACCAGCTTGTACAGAAAAGCACCTGCAGTCACCCGTTTTGTGCCCTACAAGCTAGCTACGCCAACAAAAGTCAAAGCTGAGTATATACAAAATTACATATATCAGTTTCCGTTTTTCAAGTGATGCTGATATATAGCAGGCAAGTAGAAATCACTTTGAATAGATATGTCAACGAAATATTCCCACCTCTGATAATAGCACTTGATTTCTTGAAACTGTCGCTCATAAACATTTGTTTATATTCCACATTGCCCCAGTTTACTCAGCTGGAAAAATGAGTAATCCTACAACAGAGTAGCGTCCTGTTCAGTGGGTGAATATATACGCCACAAAAACTGGGAAACGTCCTTTTGAGATTTTGTATTGAATGTTTCTGGCATTCTTTAATGCACACACAAGTATATATATTTTTTTAATATATTTATACAGGGTTTCAGTATTTACATACTTTACATTATTTAAATTTGACGGATATTGGTCCTCATCTTGTTTGCTGATAGCACAACGTTTCAGCTGATATACACTCCAGCTTTTATCAGGTGTCTTGGAGAAATTTCGAACCTGTGTTCTCATTCCTAAGGTATTGTTCGATGTTGTTATTATTATTATTATTATTATTATTATTATTATTATTATTATTATTATTATTATTATTATTATTATTATTATTATTATTATT
>NC_068985.1:56674200-56675427 GCF_001194135.2 Octopus bimaculoides | reverse complement strand
AAGAAGAAGAAGAAGAAGAAGAAGAAGAAGAAGAAGAAGAAGAAGAAGAAGAAGAAGAAGAAGAAGAAGAAGAAGATCGAAAATACCTTAGCAATGAGAAACAATGTTCGAAATTTCTCCAAGACACCTGATGAAGGCTGGAGGGTATATCAGCCGAAACGTTGTGTTGACAACAAACAAGATAAGGACATATAAATATTGTAAATATAGTACTGTATATACAGGGGTTGGACAAAATAATGGAAACACCATAAAATGGAAACACCATAAAATTTATTTTAATATGGGTAGGACCACCTTTGGCAGTAATTACAGGTTGAATTCTACGAGGTATGGAATCATTCAAAACTTGAATTGTTTCCAAAGGAATTTTTGTCCATTCTTCGGCTAAAACAGTCTCCAGTTCTTGTAGTGATGATGGTGGAGGATATCAACTCCTTACTTGTTTTTCGAAAATGCACCATAAATGGGGACTGTGGTGGCCAGATAAGATATTCAACTTCACTAGAATGTTCCTCGTGCCATTCAGTAACAACTTTAGCTGTGTGAATTGGTGCATTATCATCCTGCATTATCATCCTGTAATTTGCGTTTCCCTCCGGAAACAGTTCCGCAATCATAGGATGAATTTGATCAGATACAATGCTTAAATAGTCTTGACTATTAATTCTGTCATGAAGGAAAAACATTGGGCCGGCGGATTTCCAAGATATAACCCCACCCCTCGATCATCACAGTCATCCTCCATGTTTAACACGTGGAAGAAGGCAGTCAAGGTCAAATGTTTCTTTTGGCTGTCTCCACATGTATACTCGCCGGTGGTCGTAAATAAGTTAAAGGATGACTCGTCCGAGAAAATAGCATTCTTCCACTGCTCTGGGGACCAATTCTGTATGTATTTAGTCCACTTGAAACGCTTTTCAACGTTTGTTTTCTGAATGCAGCCCTCCCGTGAAATCCAGCTTTGTGCAGCTCCCGGCGAACAGATTTTGTGGAAATTGGGTCCTCGAGGTGATCAATAAGCTAAGCTCTGCAGTAATGTTGGGAGCTGTACTTTTGTGACCCTTTCTAACAGTCCGGCGGTCCTTATATGAAAGATTTGGTTTTCCTACCGAGTTTTGTTTCGACGAGGAGGTTTTTCCCACTTTCTCAAAGACTGTCATTACTTTCGAGACACTACTACTTGATGCACCAAACATTTCAGTTGTTTTCGATACGCTAGCGCCT
>NC_068985.1:56672827-56673655 GCF_001194135.2 Octopus bimaculoides | reverse complement strand
ATATATATATATATATATACTATCGCCTCCCCCACCTCCCAACACTATTATACCACATCACACACCACTACATCATACACCACCATACCACACAACATCACATCACATCACACCACCACGTACACACTAGCACTGACCACTTCCGAACCCCACATCCACACACCTACACATACACACGCACACGTCATGGTCGCCAGCCCTCTTCCACACGCACATACATACTCTCATATACCCATGCACGCGCACCTTCGTATTGGGATCACCACTACTTCATTATCTCCCCTCCTTCCTATCTCATCTGTGTGACCCTTCTGTCCGGCATTCACCATGATAGATCGCTAGCCACTACATATTCTTTATTTTCTCTTTTTGTTTCTTTCTGTGTTCCTTTCTGTGGAAGAGCGTAGGATCAAAACATTAATGACTTTTTCACTTCCCGAGCGTTAAACTAATACTTTGTTTGTTGTCTACACCACCTGTCTTCATCTGTTGTTTCTTTGTGAATTCTCCCCTATATATATATATATACACGCGCGTGTACACATACATATACACACACACAGACACACATATATTCGCTATGTTGGACCATTCAGGTCAACACGTTTCTTTCATTCTCTCTCTATTTATTTCCATTTATTCATGCCTATCGAAGAGCATAGGCTCGAAACGTAAAAGACTTTTCCATTTTTCCAGAGCGTCAAACTAATCCACTTGCTTGTCGTTCCTACACCTGTCTTCATACGTGTTTTACTATAAATTCGAACTATATATGCATATATACATATACATATGATATATATATTATATATATATATATATATATAT
>NC_068985.1:56671867-56672278 GCF_001194135.2 Octopus bimaculoides | reverse complement strand
ATATATATATATATATATATATATAGCATGTACATATTGTACATACATACACACATACGGACACATATGCACACACTCACAAACACATATATTTAGACACACAAGCTGATTCAAGTATATGTACATCCATACATACATGCATACATACATACATACATGCATACATACATTCATTCATACATACATGCATACATGCATACATACATACGCACACACATAAATACGTACGTAAGTACGTATAGCAGCACCATTATTATCAATTATTGATCATTTTACAATATCCCAAACATTGATCCTTAAACACAATATCGTATATTATTTTGCTATTTTGATTTACAAACTTCATGTCATTTGTTCGGAAAACAAATAGTTGTTGATAAGGCAACTGTTTTTTTTTTTTTTTTTTTTTTT
>NC_068985.1:56671361-56671857 GCF_001194135.2 Octopus bimaculoides | reverse complement strand
TTTTTTTTTTTTTTGTTTTTTTTATCCAAATATTATAACAACTATTCCTTCATTGTATGTCACGTTTGATGTTCATTATCGATTGGTGAACTGATTGATAGAACGTCCTCCAATATATTGTAAATTCTGCAAGATCCGATATCAAATAGATAGTGATATTACATACATAAAGGTAAAATATTGACAGAGGGATGGTAAAGGCTGTGTAGAGATATTGAAATAAAGACCGTTGTTAACGTAAATACAGCTGACATTGATGTGTCCGAATAACGTCACAATATTGATCCACAAATCAAAATAATTATTTCAAAATAGAGGCGATGCACAAATATAAATCCACGACTTCACATGAAAAGTCGCATACGGACATATACACCTGCACGCGCACACACGTATAACAGACCACATATTTACTAATTCTTTCATGTTTGTCGTCACCCCACAGTGTTCGCCATCGTTTATATATATATATATATATATAAATATATATATATAT
>NC_068985.1:56665994-56671351 GCF_001194135.2 Octopus bimaculoides | reverse complement strand
CCACATATTAGAGGAGGTTCGCGTTTCTGGGTTGTTAGCCGTCCTCAGGGTGTGTTAATCACCAGCTAGTGATGTAAACTCACTCCACTCGTAAAATACTATATGCTTTTTCCAGCGACGAACCGTCGCTAATCTCGAAAAAGGAGAAATAAGCTATATTAAATCTCTGAGCAAGATGTAAACAGTAGCAATACGGAATCGTAACGCCAACCAAGTGTGGCGTCTTATACGTGACCGTGTTACTAGCGTTTCTGGGGTGTTTTCGTCACTAGCTGGTGATTAACACATGCTGATGACGGGTAACAACCCAGAAACTTGAGTCTGTGTGTAACACGTAAGACTAGGGATGGGAGCGATATCCTTCCCTCACAGATACTGATCGGACATAGAATGTGTGTCGATAGCCAGCTGGAAGAGAAAGCTATACGGCGCAATAAATGCCAGTTGCACTGTCCGTATAGGACACCATACTTGGTTGACAATTATATGTTACGATTCCGTATTGCTACTATTTACATCCCGCTCAGACATTTAACATAGCTTATTTCTCCTTCTTCGAGATTAGCGACGGTTTGCCGCTGCAAAAAGCACATTGTATTTTGCGAGTGGGGTGACTTTTCATCACTAGCTGGTGATTGTCACTCTTCTGCGTTCGGATGCTGTTGCTTCGTGAGTTTATTTGGTTAATGTATCTTTGTTATAGTTGATTATTTGTTGAAATTGTTACGTTTGTACTCTTGTTGGAAGTGAACTGTTGTCATCGTTTTGACGAAACGTTTCGCCCTACGGGGAAGAAAATTTTTTTTTTTTTTTTTTTGTACAACTTATTGGACTGTTTTGCACCCCTTGTAGGGTAAAAAATAATAATTTTTGTCATTTTGACAAAAAATATTTACACTTTTTCTGAAATTCGGAGGCCATTTGTAAAAATGGAACTGAATTTGTTGTCGAATGTCGACCTTCTGTTCTCAATGGAGGATTTCCCGGCAATGAAAGAAAGTAACCAAGTTGGTAACCAGGAAGGAAAGAAAAGCTAAGTTTTTCTTCTGCCGTCGGTGGTAATTTTTGTGAATTGAAAGTGTCGATGGAACATTTATTTAAGTTTCGAAACCTTATAAACAAAAGAGTGGCAATGAAAAAAAACTGTTGTCACCACAGGATATGCTACAAAACTTAACTGCCAGAAAGGTAGTCTACAAGATATACAACCGAAAAGAGAAAAGAATTATGTCTGTAAAGAACGAGATGGTAGAAAAATGCCTCGCCCCCATCTAGGGAAGAATTAGCTATGTAGGTCGAGGACCAAGAAACGGAAATATCCACCCAAACGTTAAAAAGTGATGAAATAATGTTGCTCCCGACTTACCTATACCGGTGAACTGCAAACATAAGAATATAGGAGATACCAGCTGGTTACGATATAACACGGATGGCAGCGGCCGTAGTTTATGATGCAGAAGAAGAAATAAGCGAAGGGCTCTAAACTGGAAAGGGCAAACTCTCAAGATGGTGATTCAAGTCTCAAATGAAATACACAAATTGAGGCCAGACCGCATTTTTATAGAGGAGGGACTGAGCGCTAGAGTATCAGTCGCGAGACGTAGACCCAGATGCTTTAAATGTGAAGAAAAAGGGCACGTCCGCTCGGAGTGCAAAAAAAATAAATAAAAAACAACAGAAAAAGGCTGAAGTCCCTCCTCAAAAAGAAAGTAACAAGAAAGCGACTGAAAGCGTCACAGAAAGCGTCACAGGGAAAGCGGGAAAAAGGAATAAACAAAACGTAGAAAACACACAACAGAAGGAAGCCGAAGAGGAAATGGAATTTACCACAGTAGTTTCACATAAAAGAAAACAATCCCATGCCGCAGACTCCCCTCCCCTGACATCGACACAAACGTAAACACACAGAAAAAAACTTCCCAAGTCGAAATCCGCTACCAACCCTAAAAGTGTTCTAGAGAAAATAATAACTTCGCATTAAAAAACGTATATTTTTCAACCAATACAAGGTTTTCTCCCTAGAACGAGGCCGGAAAAGATATGCATCTAGAAAATCCTAGAAGGCCTTGTACTAAACTTTGGCATTGAAAGTTACTCAAACTGGAAAACGGGACGTCACTACATAGTATCTAAGATCCAGCATAATGCTTATAAATCAGGCATGTCGTGGTGTCGTTAGTATGAAAAATATTGTTTTGTGCGTTGATTGTCACAAAAGAATATGGTTAGGTGTAGAGTTTGTTGGTCTCTTCATTGTTCTATAAGCAATTTGACTACTATAGAGACATTTTTAACCCTTGTGTTTAATGCAGAGTGCGTTTTTGGGCTGTGTATACGTAAATATTTTTTCGATTCTGTCACAAACATAGGTATTTTATAATGTGTTATTTTGGATATATGCGAAACCAGTGCATTACAAAGTAGGGTGTATAAAAATAACAAAAATGTCATAAACAATGAAAAAATCAAATTTTTTTAATTTAAAAAGAAAGAAAATTAAATAGGATTAGAAAAGAAAAAAGTTTTACTACTCAGGTACAACATATTCTTTTTTATGTGTGTGCATGTATATCTGTGTGATTATATTTTAGTGTAGGTACAGAGACGGGAGTTGGCGAGATATTAACAAGTTTAGCCGTTCGAAAATGTATTGGTTTTAAATGTTTTAGCGTTTACATGATTTTTGTGCTTGCACGAAGATACTAATTAAGAATTTTGGTTCAAAATTTAGTCTATGAATGTTTGAATGTGTTAGGATTCTTTACTACAAAGTTGGAAACGTTTCTTGTTACCTTGGTATGGTTGTATCTGAGAGTATTTTCCAATTGATGCTAAACGGAGTATATTTTGATTTTAATTGACATATAAGTTTGAACAGTGACGTATCGTTTTTCCTGTTTGATTGGCGAAAAGTGTGCGTGTTGGTGTTGTATCCTACCTAGAGCTGGTCGCTATAGTTCCTATATATATATATATATATATATATATAATGCGAGAGAGTTAGGGGTTGAGGGTTCAACCCACTAAGGGATAGTATCTATCCAATATACTGCTGGGAGGGTACCCAATTATTGCTACACTAGTGTTATACCAAGTGTAATAAATGGGAGCGGGTAAAAGTGGAGGTTTTACCCCAAATTTGTGTATCAATTAGAAAATGGAGGATAATATGCTGAGCCCAACTACTTGCAGACAGTGTATCCCGTTGAATTCATTAATTTAATCCATAGCTAAAGTCACAAAAATAGAAGAAAACCCAAAGTACAGGTGTTTATGACAAACCATGTTATTTTGCCAACCGGGTTTACATATAGAAGTACAAAGTACATAAGAAATTAGAGAATGAACAGAAGTTTAATCTTACAGCTGTTTCGGCCTACCTTTAGCATGCCCCATTCTATCTGAATAGTTCTTGCCGGAGTGATTATCGGATGACATGTTGAAATGGGGGTACATGCCCGAACCGCTAGGCCTCTTCAGAGATTCACAAAGGGTTTCATACAAATATAGAGCAAGAGGTAAAAACAGAGGTGTAGTAGAGACAAGAACAAAAACAATAGCAAAAATAAGATAGAAATAAAAATTAAAAATAAAATTAAAATCAAAATAGAAATAAAAATAAGGGTACAGCAGGAAAATAATAATAATAATAATAATAATAATAATAATAATAATAATAATAATAATAATAATAATAATAAATACATAAATGAAAAATGAAAGTATAGCATATGGGAAATGTAAAAATGTATAAATAAAACCTTAAAAATACAAGGCACACAAAGAGCCTAGAATGGGGCATGCTAAAGTTAGGCCGAAACAGCTGTAAGATTAAACTTCTGTTCATTCTCTAATTTCTTATGTACTTTGTACTTCCATATGTAAACCCGGTTGGCAAAATAACATGGTTTGTCATAAACACCTGTACTTAGGGTTTTTTTTCTTTTTTTGTGACTTTAGCTATGAATTAAATTAATGAATTCAACGAGATACACTGTCTGCAAGTAGTTGGATTCAGCATATTATCCTCCATTTTCTAATTGATATATATATATATATATATATTGATATTGGTATAGTATTTTGTGTCATGTTTGTGGTTACAGTTGCGCTATATACGATATTTTTGGAGAGATATTTTCCATCTACAGGGCAGGATGAAAATGGAAATAATTGTAATTGCAATTGTTGTTACGTATGTGGTTTAGGTATTCCCTTCAATGCAATTTTAGGTGGTTATTACTGGATACAGCTTTTTCAAAGTGGTTGATAGTGGTGTATGACAATTTTATGTTGTGTTTGTTTATTTATTTACACTATTATGATTTTTGTCTGTGTATACTAATCGAATTGCTTATAGAACAATGAACACATGGAGAGAAGCATATAATGCAACAATCTTTACACCTAACCAAAACCTTTCGTGAACATATTAACAGCGTCAAGACATTCCTAACTAATAGTCACCACCTTCCAAATAAAAATAGAATATAACCAAAATAACAACAAAAACAAGTAACGAAACTGACCAACTAAAACATACGACATCCTTACTTACTTTTGTGAACCCCTAAAAAAGTCTGCTACACAAAGTTGACACCCTGTTATAAGGGCTTTAAATACTGCTACGAATCTAAAATATGCGTAGGTTGCCAAGGGGTTGCACAAACCTTAGTCATATGCACAACGGCAGGTCATTGGCAAGGAAAATCGATATCATCTATCTAATGTAGGAGAAATTTAAGAACGAATGTGATATGCTACACTCTGCGAAACAACATGTATTCTGACATTGTATTTTCTCTGATATAATGTTATAGCTCCTGCCATGTCATATTTGTATATACATTTTAAATGCCATAGTGGTATTTTATCCCAGTCGATTTTAAGAGCGTATGTTATGATTCTCGCCTGACTAGCTTTCGCAAAAATTAACAAAGTTTTCATTACGTATTTCTACATCGGAACAAGCATTGAAGAGGCCAGACTTGGTTGAAACACAGTGTGAGCCAATCCATCGACGTTCTGAGCTAAAGTATGTATTTAACACACAAGTCTCATTAGTGTGGGTTTTTTTCTGACACAAAATATGACAGCTAATACGGTTTCACATTTGTATATACCAGGGTGTTTTATCTCAGGTCGTTTCATGTGCACACACACGCAAACGCGCACACACACACACACACACACACTCACCAGCACCCCCATCACCACATACACACACGAATACACACACACACACACACACACACACGCACACGCACACACATACATGTATATTCGTATTGTTTTGTTCTTTTATTCTTTTACTTATTTCAGTCATTGTGACTGGTTATTCTGGAACATCGCCTTTT
>NC_068985.1:56664258-56665709 GCF_001194135.2 Octopus bimaculoides | reverse complement strand
ATA
Organism: Octopus bimaculoides; assembly: GCF_001194135.2. Classification (NCBI taxonomy): domain Eukaryota; kingdom Metazoa; phylum Mollusca; class Cephalopoda; order Octopoda; family Octopodidae; genus Octopus; species Octopus bimaculoides. The sequence continues at coordinate 56,665,706 of NC_068985.1, read as the reverse complement.
TATATATATATATACGACGGGCTTCTTTCAGTTTCCGTCTACCAAATCCACTCACAAGGCTTTGATCGGCCCGAGCCTATAGTAGAAGACACTTGCCAAAGGTGCCACGAGGTGGAAGTGAACTATGAACTATGTGGTTGGGAAGCAAGCTTCTTATCACACAGCCACGTCTGCGCCTATATCTGTATGTGTGATATATATATATATATATAATGTATTTGTGAATATATGTGCGTACGTGTGTGTTTAGAATTATGTATTCGAAGCACGGTAATATATAAACTAAGATCCAGGTACATCAAGATATTCATTGCGTTTCAATTCACTGTTGTAGTTTTTTTCTTTTTTGCTTTCTTTGCCTTATATACTGTCGTTTTCCAATGACATGAATATAAAAGACTCACTGCAATCCATCTTCTAATAGATATAGTAAGGTTGTTAGAGACATTTAGTCGATAAATATATGAGAATGAATGGTAGATACATTTCATTCACAGGCATATGTTATTGATAATGGTACATGATTGACAAGGGAATCTGATTTTGTAACTTGAAGCAATCTTTATCTTATAGGTAAATACCTAGCGCGTAGCAGGTAGCATAAATATATTACGTTATTTATTGGACTGCAGCCGTTATGGAGCACCACAATTAGAGTATTTATTTCATATCCTTCATGATATATAAGGATGTTTGTTTTATCAAGCTGGGAAAATTTACCAAAACATTGAAAAATGCCAAATCTATGACGGAACAAAATGCAACAGAGCAATCGTGTCCAGTATTTCAATTCTGCGATCCGACGCTGATATATATGGTTTTATGTGTATGTATGTACGCCACAAGTTTACCATAATGTAATAACTAGTTAAAATTTATCTCAAGAATTCCCGTAACATATATCTTCCAGACGAAAGGTTATCATAAATACAAATTAAAACTTTGAACTAGAAACAATATGGCCTGTGTATAACTTTAACATTAGAATTAAATAAGACAGTAGAAACAATTAAAAGTAGAGTCACGCCTTTATCAAATTGTACAAGAAGCCCATACAATTTGACCAAGAATGAGGGGGCGGCAGCATAAAAATGCAGTAGAACATTAATCTACAAAATAACAAACGAAAAAGGGTACATTCAAAGAAATACGTAGCCATCTTTTAATAAAACTATCATCAGCTGCTCTATTAGAAATCATCATAGTGTCAACACCAAATATGTATGCCTGTTCATATATACATACATGTACGTGTGTGTATGCGTATATGTATGTACGCAAATGTGTATAAAATCTGTAGCATGCCCTCTCTTAGTTTTAATTTTTAAATTCTTCCTAGAAGCAACTGTTTTCTAAAAAATATACAAAGCTCCATCTTTAGAATGTAGATGACAAAATGTATATCACATATTGAACTTGAGGTAAGTCCTGCATATTTTTATTATTCC
>NC_068985.1:56661818-56662735 GCF_001194135.2 Octopus bimaculoides | reverse complement strand
ATATATATATATATATATATATATATATATATATATATAATTAAAGAATGAGGGTAGTAATTGATATTAATCAATTAAAACCAGTGCCTTACCTTTTTTAAAAAGTCCGACGATTAAAAATTATATTACATACAAAATTAAGAGAAATGTCCATCAAGGTGGACTCCTAATATGCTAAAGACAGACATCAAATCGTCTTACAACGAAGAGTGTGTTCACTCTTCTTGGTAAGGCTATCTTTAGCATATTAGGAGTCCACCTTGGTGGTCATTCCTCTTAATTTTCTATGTAATATATATATATATATATATATATATACACTCACTTATATTGGAATATCCGAAACTGCAATTACGGAAATGGAATAGAATGTTTTCTTCTTCCAGAAAAGCAGCATCCCATACAAAATAGAATTCGTCCGTTTATATAGCAAGAGACTGGTGAACACTGCCTGAAGAATGGAGTTCCTGAAGTCAGTATTTTCTCTTTTCTAAACTCCATTCAAGATTCTTATAGCTGTTCCGCTATTTTGTCATTAGTATACATGGTCTGGATGCTGGTTAGACAATTGGAAGCACACTCGCTGCGCTTTATATATCCTTCGCTGTGATACTCACGCGCACACTTACATACACACGCACACGCACTCGCTATACATACACATATATATATATATATATATATATATACTAAGAATGCACACTCTTACATACTAAATGTATATCAAGATGAATTGAAGTAGAAGACAGTTGATGTTTCCGATTTAATTCGCATGAATATACATAAAGAATTTATCGATAAATAATTGGAAATACATTTGGACAGAGAGGTTCGCTTCCTTCCTTACAAATACACAATCTCACACATGCCCTAATATATGCGTGCGTGTGTGTGTCTGTATACATACAGGTGTATAT
>NC_068985.1:56657731-56660174 GCF_001194135.2 Octopus bimaculoides | reverse complement strand
ATTTTAAATGTGGACATTTGAGACCTTAAAAGAAAGATAAATCCTTGATACATTTACACATAAGTATTTTAGTGTTCAGACAGTCAAACATACAGACAGACAACCAAACAAAGAGACATTAGATAGATAGATAGATAGATACATACATACATACATACATACATACATACATACATACATACATACATACATACATACGCACACACTTGCACATTACACATGCACATGTACACATGTATATGCGTGGTTGTAAGTTTGCGTCTGTGTATATGTATTTGTTCAGTACCAGTTCACGAATGAAGGAGAAAATAATGATATGTACGTATATATTTTAACACGTTCCTGCACACTTGAATGTGAATGGTATGTGAAACGGGATTTTGACTACGGGTAAAAAGTTTTCCCTTGTAGATTGTATGTGAATGTAATGCAAACAAGGCCAGCGGACTACAAGGCACCAATGCTTCAGCGTGAATTTACCTCTCATGTATAAATTCTGCATCTGACTTTTGGAATAGGTAAGAAGTGCTGTTCCTACGTAGAAAATAGCAGACAAAACATTTGCTTGTGTGTATCGAGGTACGAAACCGGAATTATTTCGAACTCACATCATTTGGCAGTTCCAGCGCCCATAGCAGACGATTCTCGTCTGCCAACGATATAAATATAAGTGCTTTTATTCAGCGTGTTTCCATGTGAGAGATCCTCTCAAGGTAAATGTCGTAGAAAGGATTGTAGAAACGTATAACCACACTCTCATAATTACGTAAGCGCCTACCTTGATGAGATTTTGCCTAATTTCTGCATTAGCCAAATAGATTCCACTAGGTTGGGGGGGGTTTTTAAGTGGATAATTAAAAGGTAAAGTTTAGGATAGAAAACCGCTAGCGGCTGGCGAATACTCTGCACACAAATACCTAACGAAATGTTTATTGAAGTTTAGGAATCCAGTGCTTGGACTAGAATGGTCGTCTGTTTGAAAACGGGCGATCGTAAAATAAATTCAATTCCCTGTGTAGTTCGTGATATATTTTTAAAGTGAAATATATTTAAATAAATACTTACTTTATATGTATTCAAAATGTACGTATATATATTTATATACCCAGCACATATATACATATATATATACATATATATACCCAGCACAGTTTTCGATATGGTAGAAGCTGTCTGACACAGCTGTTACAGTACAGGGTGGTAAAGCAGCTGCTCAACATCTCAACTGTGGATGTTCTTTACAAAAGTCTTAGATAAAGTTGACGACGATATGATATGTCACAAGCGGGGGGTGGGATCTCGGCATAGTGGGAAAATGTGGGGAGTGGCTACACGACTTTCTAAGAGCTAGAAGTCAGGCAGTGGTGACTAATGGAGCCACTTCTAGCGAATCACCAATAGTATCACATAGCACTGTCTTCGGCCCACTGCTGAACATATTGTCCCTCATAGACATGTCACGGCTTCCCAGATAGCCACCATTGGTAGCGTAGCTATGCATATGATACAAAAGTTTCTCAGAGGATAGAGAATCCTAGAAATATTGCCCGCCTGCAACAGAAATATACAGGTGGGTTGAGGACAATAAATTGCAGATTAATACTGGAAAATTTCAAGCCCTGCGCTACCAGCACACATAGCTGAATGAAGTGCAGACAATATTCATTTTCCCATGAAGGATTGCAATTCTTGAATTAAAATCAGTGCGCGGCTTGGGAGTAATGATGCTGGCTAGGTGGCTCCCTTGAAGTTTCAGAACAAGAGAATAGGAAAGCATGATGGTTCTCTGGACGACATACGTCCTCAATGCTTCGACTACTGCTCTCAACTCTGGTCACTACACAGTATAAAATTAACGGCTAAACTGGAAGCAAATCAGCGAAGCTACACAAACATATCAGCTACGGGAAAAGGCTGAAAAAGACTCTACTCCTCAGAACGAAAGTGAGAAAGATATGCAGTGATATGCATCTGGAAACTCCTGGAAGGACTTGTACCATACTTTGGCATTACAAGTCACAGAGACAACTGAACGGAGCGTCACTGCATGGTGCCAAAGATCCCAACATAGCCATCAATACACGGAGGAGATACTAGAGCTGTTTGATATCTAGAGCCCATAGCACTTCCATAACCTCACGGTGGTGCACCAGCATGACCGCAGCCACTTGGCTGAAACACATAAATAAATAAATAAATAAATAAAATGTGTGAATATGGGAGTCTTCAAAACAAAACTCGATCTCATGTTGTCAAGTATTCCAAATCAGCATACACCACGGCAGGAAACGGAGATGAACAGCATCAAAGTACCTCATTCACCAAATGTCACATATCACAGGAGGTTTGAAGTAGTGAAGCTAACAGATATGCCCCAGCATTGCCGCAGGTCACGAGCTGAACCTATTTAAAGTGTATATATATATATATATATATATATATA
>NC_068985.1:56657476-56657631 GCF_001194135.2 Octopus bimaculoides | reverse complement strand
GTGGTGCACCAGCATGACCACAGCCACTTGGCTGAAACACATAAATAAATGAATAAATAAATAAACATATACATATGTATATATACTTATTTACATATATATATACAAACATATATATATATATATATATATATATATATATATATATATATATA
>NC_068985.1:56655805-56657464 GCF_001194135.2 Octopus bimaculoides | reverse complement strand
ACTAATAGCAATGAAACTAACGTATATATATATATATATATATATATATACATAGTGAAAGTAATCCAAATGTAAACCATATAATAGTGAATGTATTATATCATATTACAATAGAGATGTTATGGTTCCACTTTTGACATTTAATACCGAAATAATGAAACAGATAAGAGATTGCTCTCGGCACGCATTAGGTAAGATGTTGAAAATTTCTTTTGACCATGACACTGCGTGGACTCTAAGTAAGTCATGTGTAAAATTTGAATGAAATCAGTTGGGTGGTTCTGGAGTTTTAGTGATGAACACTCACAGACAGACTGACTGGCAGAAACACACACACACATTCTCAGTTTTATATATATATATATATATATATATATATATATATATATATATATATATATATATATATATATACATATATATATGGAGGGTGATTTAAAGGTCACTATACATAGGAAAATTTCATTTTTTTATAGGAAATTTAGATAAAAAAAACTTTTATAAATAATTGTTCTTATGTATATATATATATAAATGTATGCTTATTTTTTCAATATGTACAAATAAAACGGAAATAATAAATAAATAGTTACCAGATAGCAAAAATAATTCACATGAGTACCAAGGATGTTACAGCCTATTTATAAAGGTAGAAATTCCAGGGTTTAGTGAAATGTTTTTGAGGATATAGATAAATAAAGAAATAGAATTAAAGGCAGGTGTTATTCAAATCTTTATACTTCCGAATTATGTTTCGGAGAAAATATTGGTATTATTCCAGAAGGAATAAAATGATGTAAAACAATGCGATTTTCTCATCAGGGCACAACAGAGATACAAAACACATCAATAAACCATTTTAACCGAATGTGATTACTGCGTATATGATGAAGGGAACACTGGCAAATTAGTTTTTAAAAAATCCGTTAATAGATTTAACGTCAAAGGCAACTTAGAGAAAAAGAAGGAGGAGAAAGAAAGATATTAGCACGAAACTAAGAGTGGAGAAATATAGTGTGATAGATGAATGGGAATGAAACTTAAAGGCGTGGAAATAGATATATTTGGTGGAAATGAAATGAAAGAAGACAGTTAAAGTTCGAATTTAATAGACTGGTAGAAATTACTTATAGGAACTAAAGGTATGTTTTTGCCAATGTTTGCAACGATAAACGCGTTCTTTAAACATGTTTACAAGATAATTTTCCGAGAACAGAATGAGTTATATTACTTCATTGCAGATTTACCTTCATCATATGGAAATGATGTAGATAATATATTCCGTGCCAAATAAAATTGTTCATGATGCTCCTTTAGAGACCAAATTAATTTACCAAGCCCAGTAGTGTTGCGTTTATTGATATTTCTAAATGTATAGTAATGGTTAGATATTCTTTTGGACAACTGAGATGAAGAACTACCTATGTAAGAAAAAAGACGTCAACCGGAAGTAATTTTACATTGATAAACAGAGTTTCTAGTCTTAGAATTACTGCTAAGGAAACGAATGCAGTTTGAATTTATATCAGAAATAATAATATTGTTATTATTATTCAAAGAATGGTTAGTGTTAATAATATCAATGTTATTATTTTCATTTACCTGTCTCTTTACATTTGATTTTCACTAAATATATCTATTTCCACCCACTTAAGCTAT
>NC_068985.1:56654884-56655795 GCF_001194135.2 Octopus bimaculoides | reverse complement strand
CTATATATATAAAATCCGTCCTGTCTGCTTCTCTATCTGTTTGTGCGGTAATAACTTGAGTATTATTCACCGATCGCGCTGAAAATTTAAACATGGATACATGATAGAGTGGGGCGTACCGTAATCTAAAAGGATTTTCAAAATAGTTACTTTCAAGGTGAGAATCGCTATTTTTGTAATCTTTTGTTCTGTTCATCCATTAAAATCAACTAGTTGCTCAGAAAGACGGCACATACCATTTCGCTAACAACAAGGGGAGTACAGGATGAGAGTCAGCCAAAACCATCGCTATGCTGTCTGTCTTATGACGTCCAATTCCACTCGAAGCTCTCTCTATATATATATATATTTCATTAAGATTCGTTATCAATCAATTATCCTTATTGAGAAGAAACAGTCAAAACTAACATAGAATCACCGAACATCTTCACCACTTAACACCGTCCAAGTTAACCCTCTTCAGCTTTACAGCTGACATGAAAAGCTACGCAAAAAATAAAACAGAAAATTGATTGCTATTAAAACACGTAACATTTTGGGGTTAATAATTATAATCTTTAGTTACAGTTGTTCGTTCAAACTACATAATAGGCAGAATTGTCAGATTAAGACAGTAGTTTGTTTTTAGTGAAATTTGGCTGCTATCTCTAAGAGGTCTAGCTACCATGTAGAGGTCTCCCTCATTGGCTCATACATACATATATACATAAAATCGAAATAAAATACTTAAAGTAACAGTCGTCAAATACCAAAGCCAAGGTCCATGCAGTGTCATGGGTCCAAAACATTTCCAACTTCTTGCCTAATGCGTGCCCAGAGCAATCTCTTATGTCTTACACTATTTCAGTATTACGAATCTATTGTAATGTGAGATAATACTTTCAGTTTGAAAGTAGTCTCTCCTATGTATA
>NC_068985.1:56653302-56654783 GCF_001194135.2 Octopus bimaculoides | reverse complement strand
TATATGTACAGAATTCTTCTTTCATAGGGATATATTATCCAAAAGTTCACCACTTTTCCACTAATATTGATTAGGGATAATGGAATTTTTTCATGAGTATATGTACTAGTGTTTATCGTTGGTTCTTCTTCAATATTAGTACCTTACACCTCTGAAATGCCAGTTGTCGCTACGGAGATTTCCATATTTTCTCTACAGAAGAAAAAATTTTTAAATTCACAAAAATTGACTATGATAATAATTTGATTATTCTATGTATGAATTCTCGTTTTCTATGAATTATACACACACACACACGCACGCATACACACACACACACACACACACATGACGGGCTTCTTTCAGTTTACGTTTACCAAACTCGCTCTTTGATCGGCTTGGGCCTGTATTTAAAACACTTTCTCATATCTTCGGATTGTAAACATCATACTACAAAACCACGCCTGCGCATATAATATATATATATATATGTGTATGTGTGTATGTATGTATATATGTATATACATGCGTATACATGCATGCATGCATGTATATGTAATTATATACTAAGTTCTCTTTCTCCACTTTGTTGTAGTCATCATAGCCATACTGGAACACCGCCTAAAAAATTAAATTTCCTTGGGTTTGGACGTTTCTGCACATTTTGTGGGCATCTGTAATGGCTGCATCAAGTATATGCTCTATCTTGATATTTGCACTTGTAGTTTATGGGGAGATACAGACAGAAAGACAGACAGAAATTAATGGAACTACAAAATACGAGTGAGAACTAAAGAAAGGATAAACGAGAGAGTCGACGAGAATGATGATTTCTTGTTCCCGACGTAATATTCTAGGTCAAATGCTCTCTAATTGTTAATCGTGTGATACAAGTGTTTAAGCTTTCCACTCAATATGACGTAATCTGGAATGTATGTTGACAATAAATATCTGCAATGCGTAAGTTGAGATGTTTTGTAGCATACTTCTCTCTCACTCACCGACTCTTTCACTCGCTCTCACATTCTCACTTTCACTCTCTTTCTCTCCCTCCTTCCTCCCCCTCTCTCTCTCAGGGTGAGTTGGTGTGGGTGGGTTATTAAGAGAAAGCAAGTGATGTTCGAATAAAATCAAGTGGCATGAAGAACATTTGGCAAGAGTCGGTATTAGAATATTGAAAACTGTAGCATCAACAAACACTAGAGTTCAATGACAAACAACGAAATATTGAAATCATAGCAGACACATGAAACAAAAATGTATGAGATCATTCTAAGCTTTATTTATAGTTCAACAGTAATTTATACAGAAATACACGCCCACGCGTGCACACTGATACACACACTGGTACACACACGCACACACACACATTCATAGAGGCACACAAATATATGGCCGTATTTTATGTGAATACGTTTCTTTGTCTAAGTGTATGCATATGTATTCGTGTGTTATGAGCAGAAGCATGCATGAAAAGTACATATCTCTAAGTACAAGCCCGC
>NC_068985.1:56652911-56653292 GCF_001194135.2 Octopus bimaculoides | reverse complement strand
GTGTGTGTGTGTGTGCGTGCGTGTGTGTGCGTGTATGTGTGTGTGTGTGTGTGTGCGTATGTGTGTGTGTGTGTGTGTGTGCGTGTATGTGTGTGTGAATAATTATACTGCACACAAACAACGCTGTTTACATAGCTTACGCCCTCTTCACCATACACTTCACACTTTTATTCACACAAACCTACTTAGCCTCACATCGCTTCCTTGTTATTTACCTAGCACTCGCCGCTCACCTATACATACATGTACATTTTGACATTAATAATTATATATGGGCATATACAGGTGCATATGTGCATATGAATATATGATTACACATATATATATATATATGTGTGTGTGTGTGTGTGTGTGTGTGTGTGTGTGTGTGTGTGTGTGTGT
>NC_068985.1:56651966-56652869 GCF_001194135.2 Octopus bimaculoides | reverse complement strand
ATATATATATATATATATATATATATATATATATATATATATACATATATGCTACATATATGGGAAATTCTGTCTGGGTATGTTTGTGGAGTTGTTATCTAACTCCTATATCGTTTTATCTATTTTGACACGTGAGTTGAACTCGTGTCTGGAAACCTCATGGTATACTCAGATTGTTAAAAGAAATCGATAATAGGGCCCCTGAAAGGGATCCTTTATTTATAGCCAAGGGAAATAACCCATTCATTTTCCTAAATCGTTTGGTATAAATCAAATTGAATATGCTTATTTCTTGGTATTTGAACTGTTCGAGTTAGTTTCCCTATTTATCCAGTAAATCCTTAAACAAGTAAATAGTATTTTCCTAAACAATAGATCCCCTTATTTCTTGTTAGTGACTTATTCACGAATATATCAGCACTAGTGCAGCTGAGGGTAATATTCTCTGGGAACGCACAAAAGTCCTTTTCAGACTGATTTATGTTGAATTGTTATTATCTCATATCTGATTATCCTGTTATTACCTAACATGCTTCACGATTTAATATACATACCTTATAAGTATCTCCTCCTAAGTTTTATATATTCTGGGAATGAATTAAAACCATTTTCGAGGCTACTTTATTTGAATTCTGACTATAGGGTAACTAATTTCATGTTATTACATAAGTGACTTCACAATTTGTGTATTCATAACTTATTAAGAATTCCTAAAAACAAGATCGTGTGTAAGTTTGGTATTCTCTGTAAATGCACAAAAAACATTTTAAGGGCTACATACTTTGTATTGTTGTTATTGGAGTAACGAAACAATTATGAGAATGGAAGCAAGGAATAAACCCCGATTTCTCGGGAATTACCGGCTATGTCAGCTAATATATATACGTATGTACATATATATAT
>NC_068985.1:56650816-56651869 GCF_001194135.2 Octopus bimaculoides | reverse complement strand
GTGTGTATGTATGTATATACACGTATGTATATAGACATACACACATATGTATATAAGTTATATATGTATATATAACTTATCCTTTAGGATTTCCCTCTAAGCGTTATCCATCAATCGTTCTGTTGGCTCTAAGGCTGTTTTGTTGAATTATTAAAAAACTAGTGTCACCTATCATATGACAAGTAACTTCGAAAGTATACTTTTTTCGCACTATGGGTAATATAAAACAATATGGCTTACAAACAATAATTATAATTTAGCATTTATTAAATTTATCGTTGCTTATATAAAGCAATGAAATTAATATTAATTTTCAAAATGAAAATATTTAATGCCTTAAAATAATATAAAATGAAACAATTTTCTTTATATATTTGTAATACAGGGTGTACAGAAAGTCACGCACCAAGTGTAAAAATCACTTCGAAATTGTTAGAAGCATGCTTCAGGTTTTCTAGAGTTAAATATAATAATGATGAATACATACGTACTTGTGCATGAAGAACAAACTGAATAATAATCATAATAATGGTTTCAAATTTTGCCACAAGTGCAACAGATTTGGGGGAGAGGATGGTTGAATTACATTGACCCCTGTGTCCAGCTGGTATTTATTTTACCAACCCCGAGAGGATGAAAAACAAAGTCGACCTCGGCGAAACGTTGCATCAGACAAAATACCGGTAAAATTTTCACCCGGCGTGCTAAAGATTCTACTAGTTCGCCACCTAATAATGATTATAATAAAAACCTTAAATAAATACAATTGTTGTGGTGTATGACTTTTGGCCCATGCTGTATATACTTATATTCTTTTACTCTTTTCTTTCTTTTACTGGTTTCAGTCATTTGACTGCGGCCATGCTGGAGCACCGCCTTTAGTCGACCAATTCAACCCCAGCACTTATTCTTTGTAAGTCTAGTACTTATTCTATCGGTTTCTTTTGCCGAACCGCTAAGTTACGGGGACCTAAACATACTAGCATCGGTTGTCAAGCGATGTTGGGAGGACAAACACAGACACAAACACATACACACACACACACACACACA
>NC_068985.1:56649916-56650675 GCF_001194135.2 Octopus bimaculoides | reverse complement strand
TGAGGATGGTTTTTAACCTCGGTTCATCCTTGTTCGGACAAACCTATTAACAAAAGTGTTCCAGTAGTGAACAACATCATTGCTTGATTTTGTTTTGTTTGTTTTTCATCCAAACAGTGAATCAAAAGCTACAATATCAAGCATGGCATTATTTTTTTTTAGGGAATTTGGTTGTTGTTTCTAACAAATGGAACAAACATATAGAGGCTCCCAGTTTGGCATAAACTACTTTTATTCAATATTATTTTATCATTAATCCTAGATACAAAGGCAGCGAATTGACAGAATTTTTACCGCACCGAAGAGAATACTAGCAGCATTTCTTCCGGGTTTTACTTTCTGAGTTCAAATTCCACCGAGGTCAACTTTGCATTTCATTCTTTCAGAGGTGATAAAATAAGTACCAGTGAGCCGTGGGGCCAATGTAATCGATTAGCTTCTCCCCTCTAATTTCAGGCTTTGTGCCTGTAGCAGAAAGGGTTATTCATAGACAATTTATGTTTTCCTTTTTGAGTCTCCACTAAAAGGTGCAGGCATAGGTTAGTGGTGAGAAGCTTGCTTCCCAACTGCATGGTTCCAGGTTCACTGCATGGCACCTTGGGCAAGTGTCTTCTATTACAGCTTCGGGCCGACTAAAGCCTTGTGAGTGTATTTGGTAGACGGAAACTGAAAGAAGCTTGTCGTAGATATATGCGTATAAATTACGATTAAACCGGATGAAATATGTCACAGAGAATAACATTTTTATGACCGGCCAAC
>NC_068985.1:56648631-56649557 GCF_001194135.2 Octopus bimaculoides | reverse complement strand
CCCTAACCCTAACCCTAACCCTAACCCTAAAACTAACCCTAACTCTAGAATCCGAACTCTAAAATTGTTACACACATAGATACGCACAGCGTAATTTATTATATAAACAATATATGCGTATAAATTACGATTAAACCGGATGAAATATGTCACAGAGAATAACATTTTTATGACCGGCCAACAAACAGTAACTCTATTCAGCTGCATAGACGTCAGTGATTGGTTGAAATTACAGAAATACGACAACTTTAACATGGAATAACTAGCGATGTACGTTTTTTTGTTAAGAAGACTAAGAGAAAAAGATGTTTTATATGACACATTCTACCAGTGTCCCAAGTTACAAAGTGTTTCGTTAAGAAAATACTGGTGCCCCCGTTTTGAACAGGATCCTCGGTTTGCAATACCATTATATGGTAATTAACTAGCAGTTTTGATAGTCATATTCTTTTTTCTATTCAGTATTTTAACTTGATGAATGATACCCCCTCTCCCTCTCTATCTCTCTCTATCTCTCTCTCTCTACCCATCTCTCTCTCACTCACTTTAATCGCTCTCGTTTTCCCTATAACATCATTTTCACACTAACTACCACACCAGTTCACAATACAAACTACCATGTATTGCATACGCACGTGCTCAAATATATCAAACGTATTTGTCTATATGTATGAAAATAACGGTTTTTTTTTAAAACAACGCACACATTCTAAAGCGCACACATCTGAGTTTGTCGTAGGTAGTCCAACACGTTGAAATGTAACTTTCTTTAATTTGATTTAATTTCTGTAATTGAACTAATTGGATATGGAAACGGTTGTAGGATTGGAATTTCATTGTATCGATTTGAATATCTTTAAATAAACTGATGTCTGCATGTTTTTTTTCTCATTTTCTTCTTTTTCCTATTTCTAAATATTATATAT
>NC_068985.1:56647508-56648450 GCF_001194135.2 Octopus bimaculoides | reverse complement strand
TGTGTGTGTGTGTGTGTGTGTGTGTGTGTGTGTGTGTGTGTGTGTGTGTGTGTGTGTGTGTGTCTAAGTTTGTCCCCCGCATCATCGCTTGACAACTGATGTTAGTGTGCTTATTTCCCCGTAACTTAGCGGTTCGGCATACAGAGACCGACAGAATAAGTACTAGGCTTACGAAGAATAAGTCCTGGAGTCATTGGTTCCCCTTTACTTAGAGAATGCATATCACTAACCGCACCAAGCGGAACCATTAATAAGTATACAGAAATGCATTGATTAATAATAACAAAGTTGGTAACGACCAAAGATAGGCTTTGTTTCATTTGCAATCGTTCTTTTTCTTAAGCGTAACATCTTTAATAAAGATATACATACACAATTTAATCCGACACAGCAATTAAAATGCAATTAGTAACACCTTAGCAGTGTACTTCAATAAATCTACACCTTGTCATTATAAACCTATTTCCTCATATCTCTTAAATTTCCAAAAGAAAAGGTGTTTATTAGTAACTAAGGTTTAATTGTGACACATTTTAACCTAATTAATAAATCTACACGTCAATATATATCTTATTTTATTTGGCGAGCTCTAGGTATGTAATGGTGAAATGCATTTAAATTGAGATGGGGAAATTAATTATATTCAAGACATATGTAGAGCTCGGTCGGTTTCGATTAAGATAAATATGATTATAATAAATATAATTATGAGATAATTATATTTATACTTGCAATTAATGTTTAATTAAAGATTATTCTCATAATGCGTTAGAAATGAGAACTCGATGTTAATATGTGTGAGTGTGAATACATACAAACTGATACATAGACACACACACATGTATAGCTATATATACATACATACACACACACGTACACACACACATACATACATACACACACACACACACACACACACACACACACACACACACACACACA
>NC_068985.1:56646322-56647232 GCF_001194135.2 Octopus bimaculoides | reverse complement strand
GCGAAATGAAGAAGATTCGCTCATCAGTTGTGTCTGTTCATTACTACCCATTTCATGCTTTTAACCACCACAAGATAGGAATATTTAATAAAACAGCAGCATCCAGAAATGTTTAAAATACATGTTTTGTGGTGAGTTTGATCTTCGAACGAACAAACAAACAACACAGTGGACTTTCTCTCCAAATTTTTGTAAATTCTTAAATATATCTCCGGAGTATATATATATACTGCCAAACACTTTCTGTTGAATACTCTCTTTTAAACTGTTTTAAACATATTCTTATTATTATTATCAAAGAATGTATATATGTAGTTTAATACTTAAACTGTATTTAACATTTTCTTATTATTATCAAAGAATATATATGTAGTTTTATATATGTATTCTAATACTGAAACTGTTTTTTACATTTTGTTATGATTATCAAAGAATGTATATATGTATTTTCATACTTTTGTGACAGCCAAGCTTATACAAAGCTTTACATTGTACTTTTGACAACCTTTTTCTAAAAACGTGAAACAGGTCAAGTGAATAAACATCTTTAAAATTGCATTTTCAAACCTTCTGTCATATATATATATATATGACATGTAATTGCGTTCATATTGTTTTAAAAGTCTTGTAATGTACTTTAATATTTTGATAGACAGTTATCATGCAGAAAATTCCATCTTCCAAATGTTGTGTTCCGACTGGATAAAAATTATGAAAATTAAATACTCTGTACTATCATTCTAAGCTTCTTCAATACACGAATTACAAAATTAGATTCAACTTGGAAAAGTAGATCAATATATCAATTTTTAAAATTTTGACTTAATTTTTAAATTTCAAAATCTGTGACAGCAACCATTATTAGTATTAGGTTATGAGACTTGATTCAATTCTTGCAACAGGCGTGCGT
>NC_068985.1:56644588-56645626 GCF_001194135.2 Octopus bimaculoides | reverse complement strand
TAGGAGTCATTTTCAAAATTTGGAAACCCTCTCTTCCAATACATAAAGAAAATTGGAAGAGATTTTTGGATGACTGCCTCCTCTTCAGGAATGAAAACATAGATAAACTCCTGCAGTTCAAAAGACTCCTTAATAGCATTAATACCAACATACAATTTACAATGGAACACAACCAAGAGGAACTCCCATTCCTAGGTGTACTGATTTAAAAAATGAACAAAAGATAGAAACGTATATTTTTTTACGAAACCACAAACGCTAAACAATATCTATTATTTAGCTCACGCCACTCGAGACATATCAAAACAAATAATCCTTGCAAGAAGGATTTGCACGATAGTGTCCAAAACAAATACCAGATAACTAAGATTGCAAGAGCTTAAATACGTACTCCAGGACAGACACTACCCAATTTAACTCATAAATGAAGGGATTAGGCGTGCAAAATCGATTGCCATAAAAACATTAAGAAAAGTCGAAAACAATAACACACCTACTCTGAAAACACTACCTTATATCTCGACATACAACCCCTAAAACAAAGAAGCATTTAACAGAATTGTACAAAATCTCCCAATACTCTATAAGGACTGAAGGAAATTCTACGTACCCATAAAATCAGTAAAAGCAGTAAACAACCAAAGGCACTAAAGAAGATTCCTATCGCAAAATATAAACCAGAATTAAATATAAACCCATACTGAATATTAAAGATTTACCCCATCTATTGTAAGATATAAACCGCAATCAAACGTAAGCTAATATTAAAAATTACAGATTTACCTCCCATTTACTGAAAAATACCTTGGTTAATAATTATCCCCACTTGCAAACAAAATGTCTAATTCAAAATTGCATCCAAGACTCAAAATTTGAAAAGGGATAGCAAAACCGGTTATTAGGTTTAAAGAAGAAAAGTCTTATTTTGTACAATATTGTTTAATAATTTTGCTATTATGATTCTAATATATTTTTTAGTCTTGTAAAGCAAATCTTCTGTGTTTTTTCATCTTGTTTCTTTCCGTATATATTCAACCA
>NC_068985.1:56636189-56644211 GCF_001194135.2 Octopus bimaculoides | reverse complement strand
CGTAGCATCAACAGCGAGATATAAAAAATCTTTATATTTAAGATGAAAAAACACAGAAGATTTGTTTTACAAGACTAAAGAATATATTAGAATCATAATACCAAAGTATTACACGGAAACTGAAAGAAGCCCGTCGTATATATGTATGTGTGTGTTTGTGTGTGTGTGTGTGTTTGTGTGTGTGTGTGTGTGTGTGTATGTGTTTGTCTCCCCAACAGCGCTTAACAACCGATGCTGGTGTGTTTACGTCCCCGTAGCTTAGCAGTTCAGCATAAGAGACCGATAGAATAAGTACTAGGCTTACAAAGAGGAGTGGATTTGCTCGACTAAAAGCGGTGGTCTAGCATGGCCGCAGACAAATGACTGAAAAAAAATAAAAGAATTAAAGATTAATAAAACAATAAAAGATTAATATCCACCAAATGGAAGAAAAAAATCTTAGTTTACCAGTACATTGTAAATTTCCCCAAACAATGTAGAAATCTGTTCTGATCATGAGGCCTATCTGCCAGAGAAGATATTGTCCCACATGGAACGAAAAAAAATAAAATCATTCTATTGTAAAAATTGCCCGGCAACGACTAGATACTAGCCTAGTGTGTGTATATATAGGGTGCAGACGATTTTGGAAGACACATGCATCTTTAGTCAATATTTTATTTGATTAATTTTTTTTTCAACTTCTATTTCAAAAAACTAACAATGGCAGGCCCATGCTTACTAATGAAAAGGCATGCTCTGATTGTGGATTTGAAAGCTAAGCATGGTTATTTAGAATTCTTTCGTTTCCTGAATGTGCCATCACCCGAGGCTCAAATGACGCAAGAATGGATGGCATGATCCACCACTCAGAACATTTGGTCTCCTAATTCTGTAATGTTTCACCAAAAGGCGAATTACAAACGTATATGTATATATATATATATATATATATAAGAAATTTTAAAAAAGGGAAAATATACACACTTTACATAGAATATAATTTTTAATATATCGACCGGTTTCGCTTTCGCTATTCATGATATTATGGTTTACTTATTTGAATATGTATTTCCTTAAGAAGAATTTTTTGTCCGTGTTGTGCATGATGATATTTACGAGTGAATGGCTTCACAAGTTGAAGATTAAGGAGGGGGGATAATTGGTTATCGTTATTATTGTTGTTGTTTTTGTGGGCAAGGGCGATAACTGTTCAGCTTTCGGTAAGAGGAGGGGAATATATATTGTGTAAACACACACACACAAAATAAAGGTGATGTAATCGTGAATTGAAATATGTAAAAAGATAAAAGTATTTATGCGTGCATATTAAGACGTGTTCTTTATTTTTCAATGAAAAAAGTTCGTTTATTTAAACGTTCTTGTGGAGAGATTGTGTCTTTGAACCGATAGAAGGGGAAGACTGTGAAACTTGGTTTGATGTTATCTGCACATTTTTCTATATGTTCACTGAGAGGAATTTGCCTGTACTGCGGGAAACGGATTTGCTTTTTATGTTTTTGTTCGATGGGTATCACGTTTGCTGACACCTGATTAATAGCACACCAAGCTGATCACATCACGGGAAAAATATGCCATTGCTTCAAACAGATCCAGCTAATTTCCTTGAACGCTTCCTAAACCACGATAAGTACTGAGTTCATCACTTTGGGCCAGAGACAAATACACAATCTATGCAGTGGAAACACTCTTTCCCAACTGTTCCAAAGAAGATCAAGGTAAGGAAAGTGATGGCCTCATTTTTCCGTGTGATACAAAGGGTATTGCATTTATTGAATATCTGGAAAAGGGCTATACCATCAATGGAGAGTATTATGCCAACTTACTGAGGAAGTTATGAAAGGCTATCAAGATCTAACGCCCAGGGAAACTGATGAAAAGATTCTTGTTTCATCAGGACAATGCTGTAGCACACAAGTCCTTGGTTTCAATGGCTGTTGTACATGCCTGTAGCCTTGAACCGTTG
Source organism: Octopus bimaculoides (assembly GCF_001194135.2). Taxonomy (NCBI): domain Eukaryota; kingdom Metazoa; phylum Mollusca; class Cephalopoda; order Octopoda; family Octopodidae; genus Octopus; species Octopus bimaculoides. The sequence goes on along the minus strand of NC_068985.1, from coordinate 56,642,245 downwards.
ATTATGATCACACTCCCTACTCTGACCATCTATCTGACCAGCATCTCTTCTCCCACATAAATAATTACCTGGCTGCCAACTAGTATCGCAGTTATATCTGCTGTTGATCACTTTTTTGACCAACAGGATAAAAGCTTCTTCAATATGAGTTCCAAGCACTGCAACACTGACGGCAGAAGTGTACCGTAAGAGGGACTATGTTGAAAAATACATCCTATTTGTTCACATACATGAGAGTATCTCAGTCAGCCTATGAACTTTCAGCCGATCCTCGTATGTGGTGTGTGTGTGTGTGTGTGTGTGTGTGTGTGTGTGTGTGTGTGTGTGTGTGTGTCCTCTATCACCGTTTGATGACCGGTTTTGGTGTGTTTACGTTCCAGTAGCTTCACCTTTCGGCAAATAACACCATTAGAATAAATACCAGGTTTAAAAGAAAATACAAGGACTCGGGTCGATTCGTTCGACTAAAGTTTTTCTGGGCGATGCCCCACTGCGGTTGGGGTCTAATGAATTAAAAAAGTAAAAACTGGAAGATAAAATATGACTAAATTGATACACATGTAAATACATGCTTACGACATAGATACAAAGACAGCGGCGACCTAGACAGATGTACACTGCACACACACAAACACACACACACACACACACAAACACATACATTCTGACGGAGACACAAACATACATATATGCATAAATGTACATATACAAGAGTACGAGTGACTCCTTATTTCATCATGAATACATGTCAAGCTGTTTGTTTGTAAATCTGAATATTCATAAAAAGAAACGAATTTGCTGCCAATATTTTCGTTCATACGTATATTCATACACAAACACATACAAACGCGCACAAACACATACATACATTCATAAATACATACACACATGCAACACACACACACACACACACACACACACATATATATAGATAAACTTAAAATTAGATAAACTTAGATATGTATCGACCAAAGATTGGTCCAGGCCATGTCTAACTTAATAGCACCACCTGATAGAATTTTAAGTCAAGATTTGTGGTATCATGGTTCATTCAGGTAGGGATTTCTTGTTGAGAGAGTTGTATCCAAGTATAGGTGGCTTATCTGGTATTCCTTGAAAAATAAATCGTCCAGATTCCGTTTAAAGGTGATGGGATCCTTTTCCTCTGTAATCAGTTTTGGGACAATGTTAAATAGGGCAGGCCCTGTTGAAGAAAAGAAATTGTGTCACAGTGTACCGATATGTTGTGACCTTGAATTGGGCAGGGAACGTATGGCCCGTGGTCCTAGCCTTGGATGAACCTTGGAGCTAATGTTCAGGTCGTTTGGGCAATGCTGGCTTCATATTCCCCACATCGTGCAAATGTAGAGTTTCAAGGCTTTAAGGTGGTACCTGTAATATAGATTAGTCATGCTCTTAATTCGTTTAGTGAATGCCCTCTGGGGTGATTCAAATGTCGAGATGTTTTGTTTTGTGTTAGGCCACAAGGGGCAGCAGTATTCGAGGTGTGGCCGTACAAAGGAGGAGAAAAGTGGAATGATGACACCTTGTTCTCTGGACCGGAAGTTTCTTAAGGTCCAGGAGCTCATCCTACAAGCTATATCGACTTCTTTCTTTTATTTCATTTTTCTTTTACTTGCTTCTCTAATTTTACTGCAGTCATGCTACAGCACCGCCTTTTGTAGAACAAATCAACCCCAGGACTTATTCTTTTGCCGAACTGCTATGGTACACACCAACACCCCAACATCGGTTGTCAAGCGACGTTGATGAGGACACAGACACACAAATACATACATACATACATACATATATATATATATATATATATATATATATATATATACACACACACACACACGTACACGCACACACACACACGCACACACACACACACACACATATATATATATATATAAGCTCACCAAAAATTTAGATTCAGGTGAATATGGTACTTAAGTTTAGGCAAGGTGATTTAGATCAAAATAAGCAACAAGGACACCCAGAGGTAATGCTGTACGATCTGTTCATGCAACTCCATTTAATTGAACAATGTAATCATTACATCAATTTAAAAATGCAGAGCAATCCTCAGTTGCACAACGACACAGAATGTAATTTATTTAGAACAGATGGACACATTAGTATAATTATACCTAAAGTCTGTAAGAAGTTAGGGAGACAGACAGAGAACATCTTACTTTAACCACACTATGGAAACTAATAAATAAAATGTCAAAGAAGACGTTTCCTGTCACTGATTTTATTTGTTTTGTTTTTTTTAGTTAAGATTTGTAGACTATAATATCAAAACTTGTATATCTAAAGCTTAAGAGAATAAAGGGCATTATCTGCTAGGGGTAGGAGTGAGAGAGCAGACAGAAATCATAGTTGGTATAGTTATAAACTCATGAGGCTTGTTAAAAGAAAACTTAAAACAAGATGTTGGCTGACAACTAAGGGGGGTCGCCCACTAGCAGACCATTGATAATGAAACAGGTGAAGTCTTATCATGTAGTACTATAGTTAAAAGTTTTAAAACAATGTTGCTATATTGTATACAGATAAAGTTAATGGCTATTTATAGGGTTATTAATAAGAATATATTAACAAAAGAATAGATATTTATGAATACTTTTGAGCATATACCAAACTTATACCACAATAGAGGGGGGAAAAGAAAAGAAAATTATTCAGAAACACTTTAATATTTATATATACTGTACACTTAAAAACTAACTCATCGTATGGAATCTATGAATATTGATTAGTAGGTGTATACAGATATTAATAAAGGAGTATTGAGATAAAAGAACATTCTAATTATATATTAATAAAATTATATTCTAAGGAGTTTTCTTTTATATATATGTGGTAAATATATCAGTATAGTTTTATATATGCTACGTATGAATTAATAGCGATACAAAGATTTGCTTAATTTATTTATGAATAAATAAAGGCTAGTTACTAATTTATAAAGAAATGAAATAAAATAATCAATTAGGGCAGAATACCATAGAAATAAAATAGCTTAATTACTAATGCTATGGTAAAGTATAATTTAGCTTATTAATACCAACAGAGAAGATTTATATAGAAAAAGTAGAGACTTTAGGTATTATTATACTAATGTGTCCATCTGTTCAAATTTAATTAAATTCTATGTCTTTCTATTATATATATATATATTATATGGCATGTAGACATTAATTAATATATCTTTTTATGCATATTAGGTTCACAGCCAAACACGTTAGTGTATGTACCCTGACACCCTAAGATGAAGAACCACTCATATGCGTGTGTATATTTTAGTACATATGTGTAGATACACAGACACATATCTGTATATTTATGTGTATGGTGGTTGTTTACTCCTTATGCAGAGTCTGACCACCTTTTGTACCAAGACCTTAAATTCATCATAGCGTCTGATGTGACTTTTTAAACCAGATAATGTATTGAAAAGACACACACAAACATTACATATCCGATTTGGACCACCAAAATCTGCAGTTAAGATGTGATCTTTGTGTATATCTTAAATGTCTTTCGAGGCCTCCGTTAGAATTACAGACCTTATGGCATACACGGCATTGAAAGGTGTGCATAGTTATAGAGGCAGAATAGTTGGTGGAAGTTCGTTTTTCATGGATCCTCAAATGCGATTTGAGCTTAGCATAAGAAAGGCATAGCCTGTCACAAACTGTGCACACAAATAGGTCATTGAGATTCATTTTCTCGATCACAACATTCTTCATTAAATCTGTCTTGAGTTTTGCATGTTATCCTGGCCGCCTAAAGGCCACACTCTTGTTCGCCAACCAGCTCGTTCCCAAGCAAGGGTTTCTATGGCCTTTGGGTGTATTCCAAGTGACTCCATGGTAGTCCTTATGACGTCCTTAAACCTCTTTTAATGTTTACACCGATTGCGTTTCCCCTCTGCAAGCTCGTCATAAAACTACTGTTTTGGGTGTGCGTTCATCTGTCATTCGAACAATATGGCCAGACCATCTCATTTGATTTTTCAGAATCATTGATTTAATTGAAGTGATTCCTACAGACGCAACGATATTTGTGACTGCAGTAAAAGAGCCCCATTTAATGTTTAAATTGCGGCGAAGGCATTTTTGGTGGAATCGTTCTAACAATTTGAAATGTTTTACCAAACACGTCCATGTTTCAGAAGAATACAACAGAGATTGTAAAGTAAAAAAAAAAAAACTTTTTTTTTATTCTAAAAGCAAAATATATTAACCTTAGCTTCTATGATAGAACAAAGCATGAAGAATGTTATAGTCTTGGTCCCATGCAACAAAAATTTATATCAAAAGTTGTGAGGTAAAATATCATGAAAAAATATAAGTAAGGCAAAAAATTGTATTTAAGTATAATTAACCTTTTTTATTTAAAAAAACGAACTATATTTTAATTTAGCTTAAATGACAGAGCTCAATTCGAGGAATTTTATAGTATCATTCTCATGCAAAAAAGCGTTAAAGGAAAAAACGTTATGAGTGTTTGTTTCTCAAATTTGAGGGTGATAACATAGTTATATACATTTTTTATGAATTAAGGGGTCTTTTAATATATGTCACAGGCCTCATTGAGCTAAGGAAAAAAAATTATCAACGACACCGCTAATTGACACATTTGACACATTAATAATTAGCATAATAGCATATCCTAGAAAAAACATGAATTACATGGAAAATGTGAGCAAGAGAAATAATATTCTTAAGATAATGTTCTTAACCTGGAGAATTACAGGACAAGTTATTACATTTGGAACAGTTCAGGACAGCTTATTATATCTGGTAAAGTACAGAACAAGAAAATTTTTACTTAGAATATTGCAGCTAGGGATAAAATTTGAATATCAAAAATTATTTGATTTTAATTTACAAAGTAACATTATAATTCAAAAAGGTACCATCATTTTGTTAAAATATTGACACACTATAATACTGAAAAAGTGAGAGCCAGATGTACCAATATAGCTAATGTTTTATGCAACTACTTATGGCAGGCAAATTCATTATGTAAAAAATATGCATTGGCTCAAGACTAAAAATGTGAAGACTTGGCAATATCTTAGGCAATAACTCAAACAAATTTTACTGTGAATTTGTTGTTATATGTAGATTTTACTGTAATATATAACTAATTTTTGTATTATTCTATTTATTATACTAGCTAAATACGTACTACTATTATTTTTATAACCTATTTTCATATTTCTGAATATTACTAAATGATTTATGATTAAAAAAATGAATTTTTTTAAAGTGCGAAAAAATTTCAATAAAGTTATTTAAAAAAATTTTTAATACAAGTAACAAATAATAAGAAGTAGAAGTAATAACTTGTAATAAAATTTTTAGTTTTAATAAAAACTAATATTTTCTAAATATAAATATTTTCTTTGAAATTTTATCCTTAGCAATATTTTCAGAAAAAATTTTCTTTTTCTATACTTTAACGGATGTAAAAAGTTGTCCTGAACTTTTCCAAGTATAATACCTTGTCCTATACTTTTCCAGGTTTATAATCTTAAGAATATTATTTCTCTTGCTCGCATTTTACCATCTACTATATATATATATATATATATATCTGTACCGAGGTGTTTGTGAATATGTGTAACTGTATATAGGTATACATACATACATACATACATACATACATACATAGCACGCGTGTGGGGGGGGCGCAGGCAGGCTAGCATCTTGACCGGCCAGTGGCTATCCAGCTATAGCTAAGCGTAGGCAGTTTAAAACAATAGTTGCCCAATTGGAAGGAGGAAGTTAACGGTAGTAATCAACCCTCCCCCATTAGCAGCAGAATGGTAGAGCCGTTGGAAGAGGCAACAGGTTACCTTACACCGCTAAGTTTGAAAGTTTGGCATATTATTGTTGTTGTTGTTGTCACCATCATCGTCACCTTCACTGTTATTGCTACTAGAACATTAATAACTTGTATAAAATGAACTTCTACATAGAACCTTTCAATATATACAGAAATGACACACACACACCCAACAAAACTTCCTT
>NC_068985.1:56629337-56635273 GCF_001194135.2 Octopus bimaculoides | reverse complement strand
ACATAGTCTGCCATGGACACCTGTGCTTTGGTTCTTTCTTTCTTTTTCTTTTCTTCCTTTTTTGTCACTTTTGCTATGAATTAAATTAATGAATTGTAACGGGATACACCGTCTGCAAGTAGTTGGGTTCAGCATATTATCCTCCATTTTCTAATTGTTACACAAATTTTGGGTAAAACCTCCACTTTTACCCGCTCCCATTGATTGCACCTAGTATAGCACTAGTGTAGCAATAATTGGGTACCCTCCCAGCAGTATACTAGATAGATACTATCCCTTAGTGGGTTGTACCCCTAACCCCTAACTCTCTCACTTATATATATATATATATATATACGTTTGTGCATGTATACTATACTCCGTTTCCAAACAACGGACACGGAGCTCAAAAATAACTTTACATTATATAACATAGTTTATCTTTCCATGACAGGAACATTAATCAATTTTTATTCACTATCCAATTCTGGCAATTACAACATCAGAGGAATTAATAGTATCTGTATATGTCAATAACGTTTCTTCAAGCTGAAATTCAAATTACATGAAACATCACACTGGCGCTCTGTAAATATATGCACGTTTAGGTTGCATATTCTCACAGGAAACTGACTTAGATTCGGTACTAATTCTCATGCAGTAAGTAAATATGAATTGCTGAAAAACGTGGAGTGTTCTGTTGGGTTTATCAATAAATATGATATTGTGTCAATACTGCAACCTATCAGTACGATAATTTAGTATGAGTATTTAGCGCATGCTATGAAGTTAATTTGTTGTTTAATCTAATTAGAATAATTCATGTGTGTTTGGCGGGGTCTGGAATATTTTCTGTCCCAATCTAATACCATGAAATTTAGCTATATTTTTGTGCATATTTGCTACACAACCATTTATGCAAATTGAAACAAAGAGCTACCGATATGCCGATAAAGACGTATAAGCATAACTGTTTGGTTGAGAAGCTCGCACTAAAGCCACATGGTTTTGGGTTCAGTCTCATTTTGCAACACTTTGGTCAAGTGCATTCAACTATAGGCCTGTGACGACCAATGCCTTGTGAGTGAATTTAATAGACAGAGGCTGTGTAGAAGCCTGTTGCATATGTATATGCGTACGTATGTTTACAAAATAAATACAAACTCAGCAACTTAAAGCTGCCGTGTGGTGCAGCAACAAATGTTGTGATCTAGTATTAAAGCTTGTTATCCTGAATCTTCGTCTTATTTTATACTTATATTATACTGATATATGTGTGTATGTGTGTGTATTAGTGAAAATATATATATATATGCATGTAAGTTTGTATGCGTGTATGTAAGTACGTATGTGTGCATGTATGTGTGTGTGTCTGTCCTATGGCTCTTTGACAACTGGTTTTGGTTTGTTTATGCTCCCATATTTTTGCAGTATGAGATTTTAAACATAAGAGGTTGATTTGTTCGACTAAACGGTCAAGGGGAAGCTGCATTCAAATTATTCATTAATTATTATAATGTGAATATCTAATATTTAGTAGACATACGGTTTGCATTTTCCCATGCAAGGACCATATTAGGCATACTACTCATGAGACGACGAATATTCTCTTGCCAAGTTTCAAGCAGTAATCTCAAATGATCTGGCTTTGAGGATGCTTTTTATGAAGTGTCTTGTCCATTATGCCCTGAGGTGTTCAATAACGTCTATATCTGGTGACTAGTTTGACCATGGAAGCTTTTTAATGCCATTCTCTTCCAACCAATCGTGGGTTTTTTTTTAGCTGTGTGACAAGGAGTCCCATCTTCCTTAAATTAAGAATCTTCTTTAAGCATTTCACCACTGGAGAAGATTAGAAGGAGTCCTTTTGGCAATATGGAGACATGTATCTGAGTTTATGTTTCCCGCATACTACACCATCTCTAATCGACCATTGCTCCAAATTGCTTCTCAGACCATCACAGAATAACCGCTGTGTTTAATTGTGGGCTGCAATCTTTTCACGTCAAATTCTTGATCATAGAATCTCTAGACTCACACTCGACCACTGTCAGAAGCTACAGCAAATCTGGACTCATCATAGAATATGACAGTGACACAAAATGCGAGTGGTCTCTCCACCATCTCGCTGGACCAATATGTTCTCCACTTCATATTGGCTGGTCGAAGAAGTGGCTTTCTTCTTGCTGCTCTGCCATAGTAGCCAAGTTTCTAAAGATGTCTGACAGCTGTTCTTGGATTGACATCAACTTGTTCTGATATGCCAGAGGCCTTGCAACGAGGACAATTCTCTACACTTCTTTTTAAAAAGTCAGAGGGCCTTGGTCGACCTGAACGAGGAGAAGTTGACTCCTCCCTCTCCCTGGTGAATTTCACAATCACTCTATTAACTGTAGAAAGAGGGATTTCAAGGTTTTCTGCGATTTTACGCTGACCTCGTCCATTCTGATTGACCGTCAATACGGCCTCTTTGAAATTCCGAGAATTACAGGTCTCCTATTGTACATGGCAGGATTAAACACTCACATATAGATCCTGAAACATAAAAATGCCAATTAATAAAAAAAAGATAAACCTTTTCAAGTTAAAATAATAATAAAACAGAATTTCACAGAAGCACGCTGTTCCTTCGTTTCAGCCATCGCAAAAATCGACGAACAGAGGAGAAGAACTGCAAAACAGACACATCACGTGGCAATACGATCTCACGCAATGACGCTGGTCGGCAGACTGATACCTGAGGGTCGCATCAAGTGGCTTCTAGAGGGTTTGTCCTACGGGTTTATCCCACAGAAAACGTTTCCCGTTACTTTTCGGTACCCCTTCGTATAAAAGTATGTACGCAAAGACACACATGTATACGTATATACAGATATAGATATAAATGTGTGTACATATATACACTTTATATATACAAATATGTATACCTATGTAGAAATGCAATGAACAAATAAGAAATGAAATAACACGATGTCAAATATTGTATTAGTTAATCGCTTAAAACAAGGAAGGAAAATGTGGCTTAATGTTTCGAACATTAGTTCTTCTTCGAAAGAAAAGTCTTTTTGGGATGGGAAAGTGGTTTAGTGAGGACTTAGGATTCAGGTAGTAATGCACTTATATGGAAGAGATAAGATGGGAGGAGTGGTCGGTCATTGAGATGCGCATAAATGTGTCAAGTGGTGTGTACTGTTTGTTGTGCGACGTAGAGGTGTATAGAGGTGTCCAGCTTGGGAAGTACAATGGTGTGAGTTAGTATAAGTGTGAGATGTCGGTATGTGAGTGTGTACGTGTGTCTATGTGTAATCGTATTGTGCATGTGAGGAGTGCATGAAAGTGAGGAGGTGAGAGTGGAAACGAGAGCGAGGTGAGAGTGAAGGCAAATAAAATGTGAAGGTGTGACTGGAGTGTATGCAAGAGTAGACAGGAAAGAAGAACGTAGGTGGATGAGAAAACAGCAGAAAATTCATAGTTGTGGCATATCTATAAATGTTATTCCATTTATATGAGGGGTGCTGAAACGTTCTTGGCTTTAAATGTATCGCGATAGGTCTGGCTGGAGGGCCAAACTTTCGAGTTCGTGTACAGGGCTTAGAAAAACTGAAAGACCGCTGTACTAAGTGTGTGAATCTGAGAGGGGGAATATGTTGAATAAAATCATAATAAACTGATCCTCCTATGGTTTTTACCCAAAGCCAGGAACTTTTCAGCACTCCATCGTATAAATGTTATTCTATATATACATGGAGAAAGAAAATTCAAAAGTATAGAGGTTGGGGTTCGATTAAATCATAATGGATCAATTTGTTCGAACAATCAACTAAATGTTATTGTAACATTGGTCACTTACAGATGAACTTTAAATTTGGTACCTGATCGGCAAACTGTCCAGATATTATTTAATCGAAAATTGATTTATTGGAAAAGCCATGTAATTGAACTTGCAGAGTTTCAGTTTAGTTACTAACCTCGTTAAGTAGAACTATAGTTGAATATTCTTTGTAATAAGCCATGAGAACTGATACAAAACACAAATATAACAAAAGCCAAAATGCAATATATGTGTTAAAAACAGAAAAAATGACGCACGTTCTTGAATGAAAAGTGTAATGAAAGAATATTAAAACACAAACCTAAAGAATCGGGGGAGAAAAAGGTTATAAGTGATGTAAAAGTTTGTGAGTCATTCCGAAGAGAGTTTAAAGAAAATAGCGCTACAAATATAATATAGTTTCTGAGAGACTATTGATTTTGGAGACTTATGTTTTTATTGTTCAGAATATTTTTTAAAATCGTGGTCTATATTATCGTTGTATCTTGGCTGAAGTCAATTTATTTCTATGGTTTTATTCCAGTTTATGACATTTTCCCTGTAATCGATATAAACAGTTGTCATAGGAATTCAACACTTCAAGTAACCGAAACAAACACTGTGTAAACTAAACTTTACGCCGCGGATATATACTATATATATATATATAGATAGATGTATATATATATGCATACATACGTATATACATACACACAGACATATACGGGTACACACATAAATACAGGCGCACTAGAGAGATATTGAAAACTCATATATATATATATATGTGTGTGTGTGTGTGTGTGTGTATTGTACATATACAAGCATGCACTCCGCATAAATATTGATTGAGAATATATGTATACATACATTTTTTTATCTTTTATCTTTAACTTGTTTCAGTCGTCGGACTACGGCCGGAATGGGTCACACCAGCTAGTAGACTTTTAGTCGAACTAATCGACCTCGGTACTTATTTATTTTTAAGCCTGGTACTTATCCTTTGGGGGACTTTACTGAACAGCTAAGTTAGGGGTCGTAAATACAGTAACACCTGTTGCTAAACGCTGGGGGGGGGGAGGCAAACACAAGCATAAAAATAGACACATACACATCACATGTGTATATACACACGACCGGCTTCTTTCAGTTTGCGTCTGCCAAATTCACTCACAAAACTTTGGTCGGCTCCATGCTATACGAAAAGACACTTACCTAATTGCGGGACTGAACTCGAAACCATGTTATTATGAGGAAAACTGCCTACCACAGAGCCTCCCTCATACATATATGCATATTTTGTTACGTTTAGACAAAGGAAACAACAAATAGAACAAACAGACCCGTACGATTCAGTTATGTATTGAAAGATGGTAAAAATTACAACAGTGATAGCACATAGCTGTTACAAAATATTTGAGTTCAAAGCACAGAGCTGTTACAAAATGATTGAGTATATCAGTTCTTGATGGTGGAAAGTCCAATGTCTGGGAATGTGGTCGAAATTTCCTTTGCATGTTCCAAATTCTCAGCATGCCGATAAAAGGAAAAGGGGGGTAACTCTATCTACTTCTTTGTTATTACTGTTTTTAAGTTGGTCTCCGAATACACAGAAGGAAGGAAGGGCGAATGACAGCGACTTCAGTTGGAAGACAGAATGATACTTTCATTTTGTCTGTCAATTAAGCAGAGGCAGAGAAAGAGAGAGAATGACGTTTGTTAGAGAAAGATGAGGCGCAGGAGTGGCTGTATGGTAAGTAGCTTGCTTACCAACCACATGATTCCGGGTTCAATCTCACTGAGTGGCACCTTAGGCAAGTGTCTTTTACTATAGCCTCGGGCCGACCAAAGCCTTATGAGTGGATTTGGTAGACGGAAACTGAAAGAAATCTGTCGTAGATATGTATATATATATATATATATAATTATAAATATACAGGGATTAGCAATTGAGTTGCTTCTCCAACATACTGAAAATTTAGAAATAGCAGTCAAAGAACTACTGATTCCAAACTACAAATTTTCTCTAAAGTGGATGGCGATATCTATGGCACACACAGAACAAAAACCGGAGGGAAAAGCGTAAACAAGCCAAGCCTTTAGTTAATTGGATACGAATCGTTTCATGGTTAAGTGAATGGAAATT
>NC_068985.1:56611573-56628567 GCF_001194135.2 Octopus bimaculoides | reverse complement strand
ATATATTTCACACCTACATACACACATACATACGTTAAGATTACCAGCATTCTCTCACGCACACACAGCTTCTCGTCTTGGGTTCACCACTTTTCCCGTTTGTACTCCCCCCTTTTTTTTAGCTCTCCTGTGTGAACCTTCTGTCCGGCATTTGCCATGATAGATCGCTGGCCACTATATTTATATTTTTTTCTCCTTGTTTCTCTCCTAATTTCTTTCTGTGTTCCTTTCAGTTGAAGAGCGTAGCTCGAAACGTCAAAGACTTTCTCTATTCCCGAGCGTTAAACTAATGCATCCATTTGTTGTTTACACCACCTGTCTTCGTCTGTTGTTTTTTTTTTCGTAAATTCTCCCATATATATATATATACATATGGATATGTGTGTATATGTTTGTGTGTCTGTGTTTGTCCCCCCAAATCGCTTGACAACCGACGGTGGTGTGTTTACGTCCCCGTAACCTAGCGGTTCAGCAAAAGTGACCGATAGAATAAGTACTAGGCTTACAAAGAATGAGGCCTGGGGTCGATTTTCTCGACTAAAGGCGGTGCTCCAGCATTGCCACAGTCAAATGACTGAAAGAAGTAAAAGAGAGTAAAGGGTAGTGAAAGTTTTATGCATCATGGCAGACTGCTCGTGGTCGTCTCATTTCACCCACGGGTTTTTGCTTTACCAAATTTTAGTATTTATAATAAGTGTAACATAGCGAGAAAGAGAGGCATATCGCCGAGCACAATGGGAAAACTGATGTAGGTAGCTCTTTATCTCATTTCGACTTTTGGTGATAAAGAAGGTTAGGGGTCAAAAGGGAAAACATAAATCAACTTGACATAAGCCATGTGTTGAGTGTCACTGCTGTCAACTACGATTTTTTTTTTTTAAATGCTGTTGTAATGTTATGGGGAATTCTATAGATTCAGGTTCGAATCTATATGCCCAAATGAAATCCACCATATTACTTATGTATGTACGTATGTCTGTATATATGCATATACTGAAATGTGTTTCGGTACAACCATATTTAACACGTTCGAAAAATTCACTGATGTGGAAATATGTATGTATTTTCGCATATATTTTCTATAATGAGAATTTTCTCGCGAGATCATTTCTTCAACGAAAGGTTTTCTACATCCGTGTGTACGTGAATGTATTCAATATGACAGTGCTTACATATATTTCGATCAAAGTTGCCAAGTGCACCTCTTGTTGATTAATTCCAGCATGATTAAGCTCTGTGCACATCAATAAATGTACTACCTGTGGCGAGTAAAGTGTAACGACGCAGAAACCCATGCGTCTTAAGATCCGATAACATCAATCGTAACGTGTTCTCTTTAGAGAATTTTCTACGGAGATTCTTTCCGTAGCGAAATGGCTTCTCACCTCTGACTGTACACATCGGGGGCTAATAGTTGTTGGTAGCAGTCGTAGTGATATATTCCATTGGAATAGTTTACTATAAATCCTTAAGTTAGAGAATACCCTCTTGATTAATGCAAAAAAAATCACCCTACTAACGAACAGCCTACGCGAAAAGGATGAGGAAAATATTGCTTTTCATATTTTGATACAGGCCAGCAATTACAGGGGAGGGTAAGTCGATTACGCTGATCCCACTGCCAAGCTGTTATCTATTTTATATACCCCGGAGGGATGAAAGGTAAAGTTAACCTCAGCGGAATTTGAACTCAGAACGTAAGAACAGACGAAATACTGCTAATCCTTCTGCCAGGTGTTCTAAACATTCTGTCAGCTCGCCGCCTTATGTGAGCAAAATAATGGTTCCAAATTTTGGTACAAGACCAGCAATTTCCAGGGAAGGTATAAGTTGATTACATCGACCCCAGTGCTCAACTGGCATTTTTTATATCGACCTTGAAAGGATGAAACTAGCTGGACGGAATTTGAACTTAGAACATAAAGACAGACGAAATGCCGCTAAGCCTTTGCCCAGTACGCTAACAATTCTGCCAGTTCATCGCCATATGTGAGTAAAATATTGATTTTAAATTTTAACAGAAAGACAGCAAGTGCAGGATAGGGGATAAGTCGAATGCATTGATCCCAGTACTCAACTGGTACTTATTTTATCGACCCCGAAAGGATGAAAAACAAAATTGACCTCGGCAGAATTTGAGATCAGAACGTAAAAGCAGACGAAGTAACCCTAAGCTTCTTGCTCGGCGAGCAAACGATTCTGCCAGCTCACCGTGCTATGTGAGCATAATATTGATTACCATAAATATTAACTATCGCAGAGACTTTTTCACTTACACTCAACTACATATGGCTATGTAAAGCTACTGTTTATTTACATCTCTATGGCTACTGGTCAAACTTATCCTTAGACTTAGACTGTAGTTATGTCTCTATTTGTGTGCATACGTAAATATGCTTCATGAACAGAAGATTGTATGAGTTTGTGCGTGAGCGCATACCATGTATTTGGCGTTCATCGACGGCATACTTTTTACCATGTTTACAACCTCTCTATCACTGCTTGTCAATTTTAATGCTCTTCTTTTGACTTTGTTTTCTTATGTTAACTCTCCCTGTATTTTTTTTTTCATTTCTCTCCTCTACTCTCTATAGGATGTAATAGGTGACTCGAGAAATCAATCAGCCAACCAACATGTATATCAGCTATTATTATTATATAGAGACGAGCAATGTTGTGTATTAGTCTGTTGATTATGCACTTATTTGACCCTTCAAACATAGGAGTACGCCTTGGTGGACTCGATTTTGTTTCGCTATACCTCGAAAGAGGCAAACACGCAGACGGCCACATGATTGTGTGATTACAGCTGTAAACACAACATCGTGTGGCCGCTATCTTTTGCACTTTCCAAGGGTATACTGAGTTTGTTGGTTGGTCAGTTAAAGAATTTGCATGTGATGCACATGAACATTATTTTAATACATTGTACCCTACGGATTTTATTGAAGTTTTGAAATCATGTAGTGTAACAAGGTAAAGTTTAGGATGGTCATACATACTTTTCTAAGTTTATATTCACGAGACCATTGAGCGAATACAAATTCTATAAATGAATAAAACACTTGTCAATTTTACAGTTCTTCCTCAGTTTTTCAGGAAGAGGTGTTATGCTATCTAGTATACAGAACTAAATTTGAGGCGGTGGAAACGTTGCAAAAGTGGTAAATATATGCAAATTCTCGTTGGCTGGTTCTCTACTTACATAATCATCTATACGTCTTTTTTGGACAAGACAGTCATCTAAATTTCTCACGTTATATCTAGTTAAATTGGTTGATTGATTGATTGGCATATTTTTAGAATGTTGGACGCATTATTTTTGACTGCTCTTTACGTTTTCAGTTCAAATTCCGTCGATGTCAACTTTTCTTTTCCTCCATCTGGAGTGAAGTGAAGAACTGGGGTCGATTTAATAACCACTTATTCCTGAACCCCAGCTTTTTTTTTTTGTATCATTCGTTTGAAACAATTATATCTAGCTAAATAGCTAAAATTAATTTTCTTTGTCATAATATGCTACTGCCCTAAGATATTTTAGCTCGCTATCAACCAAAGTATAAGTGCTGACCCGAATATACAAATATTCTATACCTACAGGAAAGAAACATAACGTGTAATTAATGTCGTCGTTCATCTAACGAGAGTTGTATCTTGAAGACAGTTTAGTTTCTCACTGAAAGACCATAAAGGCCACAGCTTCTCAAGTGTCTTTTTCTGGTTCTTCAAAGTAGTCAGTAGAAATAAATGCCTTTCAATAGCGTTCACGTATTAAGTATTGTGTAATTTTTACGATAGACTCTTTGTCATTTCTCATGGCTTACCATATAAGAAACATATTTATATAGATAGATAGATAGAGAGAGAGAGAGAGAGAGAGAGAGAGAGAGAGAGAGAGAGAGAGAGAGAGAGAGAGAGAGAGAGAGAGAGAGAGAGAGAGGGAGAGAGAGAATGAGAGTGAGAGGAGGAAGAGTTATGGGGTAGGGATAGAGGAATGGAATTATGTTATCTTAGATCTCTTATATAATATTGACATGGAGATTGGAAAGGTTTATTTTTTCCTTTTTTTTTTAACTGAATCGATAAAAAAAAACATTCACGATAGAGTGAGCACTGTAAGATTAGATAAAAGATAAATGCTTTCCCATCATATCCAATGGTTTGAAACGCATCAGAAAATGTCAAAGCAAATAGCTGGTTGGGTATAAGCAGTCTCTGAATGTCTTACAACCGTTACAATACAATCTGAACGAAGTTATGTTCCATCTCTATTAGTCTACACCTTAAACTCTTTTCTGTCTGTTCTGAGTACTTTATGACATCAGATAAGACGGAAGAATAGCCATTAAGGAAGAAAAGAGGCCTATCTTCCACGTGACAGTAATAACTCCTGACATATCGGATTTAGATTTGAAAAAGAGGATGGGAACAGATTATTGCTAGTTTTCTCTTAGAAGCATTTCTTTATTTTAGAAATACGGATTATTTCCTGTATATCTCTTATAGCATCGTATGTGTGGTTGCGGCTCGGTGTCTTTGTGTTTCAGTGTTTGGAAGATTAGGCGAGAGACGAAAGTTAAAAACACATAAAAGATATAAGACATTTTGGTATTGCGACAGCAGCTTTCTATTATATTTTGGATTTGGTCTTTATGATTCCTTTGTCTCCACTGGCAATAACTGAAGTTATCATGTTGTTTTGTGGCTCACCTAGTTATTCAAGGTGACTGGACGAGTGTGAACCCGGCACGGAAAGCTAATACAACGTTAACCATCCACACGTTATTTTCACGTTAATTGTAGTGAAATATACTTCTATGTCATAATCAATAGCGATAGGCTTTAGGGAATTGGGCTAGCATGTTTTCTGTTACACATCAGCTTGTATGGTACTGAGGATTTTGATAATAAACCGAATATGTGATATCTGTGCATCTATGTGCGTGTGTGTATATTCATTCATGTGTGTACTTACATACATGTGTGTACATACATGTATGTGTGTATATATGTATATACGTACGTATGTATGTACATACATACATACATGTATGTGTATGTATGTGTGTTTATAGTATCGAATGATTATACTATCGAGTGTTATACTACGAGGGATGTTCATTAAAGATTTCCCCTGATCCACTTCCGGTTATTGCAAAAAACAGGACTTGTACATGTCTCTAAATGTCATATTGTAAATTGCAAATTTTCACTAGTATTCGTTTGTCCTTTACGGCTGCTGACTAAGGTGTTATTATGGAGGCATTGGGATGCAGGTCAGTGAACAGGTGGAAAAAAAACATACAACACACACATATGTGCATGTGTATTTATCTATGTGTTACACACATATATGCATGAGTATCTATCTGTGTGTGTGTGTGTGTGTGCGTGTGTGTGTGTGTGTGTGTGTGTGTGTGTGTGTGTGTGTGTGTGTGTGTGTGTGTGTGTGTGTGTGTGTGTGTGTGTGTGTGTGTGTGTGTGTGTGTGTGTGTGTGTGTGTGTGTGTGTGTGTGTGTGAAGGATTTTTTATTCGACGATCAAGGAGACTAGATATCGTAAGAGGAGAAAAATTGTTATATTTTACAGATTTAAGATTTAAACTTCGCTTTCGTTAATTCAATAAACTCCATCTTTCAGTAGAATGCGCCTTAACTTTTATGGGTAAAAGACAGAACTGTGGAGAGAAGAGACGGATGTGCTGAAAAAGATCTCAGTGGATGTAACACGGGAACAATCGAATCTGAAAGAGAGAGAGGTGATGTTGTACAATAGCAGTGATATGGTAGAACGTCTGTAAGCCGGAGGTTGAAGATTTTTTAGTGAATCACTTCAGGAGTACCCTTTCATTCGGTTCCATCTGGGATATCTACAAGTGTAACAACAGCAGTGTCTCAGATGTGGTGGCAATAATCCATTGTAGTTCTCACTTAAGATTTATCGGGGGCTAATAGTTGTTGGTATCTTTATCTTCTATCCTTTACCTGTTTCAGATAGCAGTCATGCTGAGGAAACGTCTTGGTGGGTTTAGTCGATCAAATCGAACCCAGTATTCTTCTTTGATTTTAAAGCCACGTATTTATTCTATCATCTCTTTTTACCGAATTGCGAAGTTACAGAGACACAAGCAAACCAATATCGGTAGTCAACCGGTCGTGGGAGTACAACTTAAATACATACACCTATACGTAGATATGTACACATAAATACCTAAATATCAATAGGATTCTTTCAGTTTCCATCTGTAAAATCCACTCACAAGACTTTGGTCCATACAGTGGGACTAAACCCGGAACCATGTGAATCAAATTTCTTTCCACACAAACATGCCTATACCTGCTGAATATTTTTGTTGTTTTTTTTTCTTTTTTGCGCTGAAGTGGGAAATTTGTTTTTGTGATTCACTTTTTAATATATTGATTTCAAATTTTGGCACAAGGCAAGTAATTTTTGGGGACAGGGGTAAGTCGATTACATAGAACCCAATGTTTCACCGGTATTTATTTTATCGAGCTCGCAATGATGAAAGGTAAAGTCGACCTCGGCGGAATTTGAACTCAGAACATAAAGACGGACGAAATGCGGCGAGCCTTCAGTGTTTCTTATATTGCCTTCGGTGTTTTTTATATTGGAAGATATATGTTTGGCGGGATAGATGTTCGGTGAAACTTGAGTGTGGGTGAAGAATTTGTAGGAGTTTTGAGGGCTCTAGTAGTGTGTTATAAACATTTTATTTTATATACAATTTTGTTTCTTGATCTGCTTACTGGTTGTGCATTTATGATGTTGGAGGCGATGAAGATTGAGCTGATCCCATCGAATGATATCAACAGAAAGGATCGTAAATCAATATGTTCCACTGAGCCTTTTTATATAGAATATTGTGATGCTAAAAAGGAAAACCAAATTAAGGGCAATATAAGAAACAGCATAACTCTATAAAATATTTCCTTGATGAAGGTAGTTAATGATTTATCGAAGGATGTACACAAATAATCATACGAACTACCAAAAGTATAAAGAGATTTTACAAGCTTGCGTGTTTTCTTACTCTCGAAGTATAAATTTGTATGTGCGCGTACATTTATGCCAACAAGTGTGTGTGTGTGTGTGTGTGTGTGTGTGTGTGTGTGTGTGTGTGTGTGTGTGTGTGTGTGTGTGTGTGTGTGTGTGTGTGTGTGTGTGTGTGTGTGTGTGTGTGTGTGCGTGCGTGTGTGCGCACGCGTACCTGTGTGTGTGTAGTTGTGTGTGACAGTTATCGCTATTGAGAATTTCATGACGTACGTCCACCTATATGTATATGTGTGTGTGCATGTATACATATATGTGTGTATGTGTGTACGTATATGTGTGTGTACGTATATGTGTGTGTACGTATATGTGTGTGTACGAGTATACATCTATATAAAGGTACATATCAATAGGTTAAGTTTATATATACATACATATGTGTGTGTGTATGCATGTATGTATTATGAACGTATAAAACATGTCTGTATATACATACTAGTATCTGCATGCATCTAGACACTACATACACAAACACACACACTAACACATGAACATTCAGTTCCTCAATTAGATTATTTCAGGAAAGTAATAATTACTTCTTCTTCTTCTTCTTCTTCTTCTTCTTCTTCTTCTTCTTCTTCTTCTTCTTCTTCTTCTTCTTCTTCTTCTTCTTCTTCTTCCCCTTCCTCCCCTTCCTCTTCTTTCTCCACCACCACCTCCTCCATTTCTAACTTTTCTCTTCAACTTAATATCTATTTATCCAATTGAAATCGGTTTTTTTTTGTCTTGCTTTTAGTTTATTTTAACTCAATTTGTATATTTTTTGTTCCAATCTAATATCTAATTAAAATCATATTCGGGTTTTGGGGTGTGAAATAAGGAAAATGTAATTCAAAGTCAGAAAATTAAATTTACCAAACTATACCAACATTTCGCATCGTAAATACATTCTCAAAATTCGTTCAACCTCTAATTTTAATAGAATTTTTTTTATGTGTACATCTACTGAATTAATGTTGAGTAGAAGTTTCGAAATAAATAGAATAGACCATTTAGAACTTCATTCTGAATAGTAAACATTGAATGCAAAATAGAGAATTAAAGATTCTTCTTTTTTTATTATTTGGGCAGAATACAACGACCGTGCCTATCACCTTTGCAGACACCCCATGGCAATAAGATTCATACATTTATTAACTAGTTTGCTCATCGATATATCTCCTAGTAAAGAGATATGCATAAGGAGAGGTATTTTAAATTGACACGTTTATTAGGGCATTTTTGAGAGAGGTGATATTTTCGGTTTTTTTTTTTTTTCGTTTTTCTTTTTTTTTTTCTTTTCGTAGTACTAGTACTTGTAACGCTGGTTACCATGACCGAGATCGCAACATTTCTCACCTAGCAGGGTTGATCAGCCGTCCATCCGTTCATAGCTGGAATTGACCCCAGTATTTGAATGGTGCTTTATTTTATTGACTGCGATGGAATGAAAGCCAAAATTCACCTCGGCAAGATTTGATCTCAGAAAGTAAATAAGCCGGTTGAAATACTTCAAAGAATTTTGTCTGCCGTGTTTACAACTCTACCAACTCATCGTCTTATTTTCATATTTAATTGTTATACATTTGGTTAAGGCTGTGTGCTGGTAGAATCGTTAGCATGCTGGGCAAAATACTTAGCGGCATTTTTTTCTGAGTTCGACTTTGCCGAGATCGACTTTGCCTTGCATCCTTTCAGAGTCGATAAAATAAAGTAGCGGTTGAACATTGGGATCGATGTAATCGACTTATCCCTTCCCATACATTGCTGGTCTTGACGCTATTATTATACATGTGTTTAAATAGTTGCACTAGCAGAATCTTTACCGCGCCGGATAAAATGCTCAGCAGCATTTTCTCCGGCTTTACGTTCTGGATACAAATGTCATTAAAATCACTACCAGTTCAGAATTGATTAGCTGTCACTACCAAAATTTCAAGCATTGTACCTATAAGAGACAATGATTATATGTAGCTTTATATATTTTTGTTACTTCTAGATTACGAATTCAGGTATTCCTGTGTTGCGCCGGTTTAAGCGTGATTGGAATTTATCTGGAAGAATACGAAGGTGGATTCTTGTTGCTTTCGTTGCTTTCTCTCGAAGGTTGATTATTTAAAACAAAAGAAAATACCAAGATTAATATTACTGGCAATAGCTAATTCCGATTGACAGAGAAGAAAGGAGAGACTTCAGTACTTAACAACTATTTCAACTA
The DNA here is from genome assembly GCF_001194135.2 of Octopus bimaculoides. NCBI lineage: Eukaryota > Metazoa > Mollusca > Cephalopoda > Octopoda > Octopodidae > Octopus > Octopus bimaculoides. The sequence continues at coordinate 56,619,299 of NC_068985.1, read as the reverse complement.
TAGATCCAGAAAAGATAAAAAGCAAAGTTGACTTAACCCAGGTTAGAAATCAGACAACCAGAAGAAATACTGCAATCACTCTATCAGATGCTCTAATAATTCGGTCAATTCGCCGCTTTTTGATCCAGTCACGTTTTTCTTTATCGCCGCCCGTCATTTGTATAGAGAAACTGCGTTTACCTTCTTATTAAACTCACAGTAACGCATTATAATATTCAAAGTTACTCCTTATATTCGCTGCATTGAGTGTTAGTAGATATTATGTAACTAATAAGGACACGTCAAAATCACAAATATGCAATTTAGACAACTTAACATGTTGTTAGCCGAATTTAATACTGCCTTTATATTGCTGCTAGAAATTCTATGATGTTCATAGGGGATGGAACACGAGCATATCTTCTCTTAGGATTGATCGGCAGTAGACTCCTTCCTTTCCTCTGCATATCAATACAATCTGAAAAATATGTTAAAAATTTTATTTAACTCTTAATGAGGCCTTACAATATACATTTTAGATATATACATTAAAATATAAATAGATACATCAATAGATTAGTATAAAGATGTGACACACTAACATTGTTTTAGTAAAACGTCAATAAAATATAATTTCTAACAGTATTATCTATATAACTTGAAACGCATCCGCTTTCAGTTGTGGTTCCCTTCATCTGTGGTTCAAAATGCTTCACACACACACACACACACACACACACACACACACACACACACACACACACACACACACACACACGCACACACACACACACACACACACACTTTTTGAGTGGAATGACCCATATCTAGTTAGTAACTTCCTTGTCGTTCTGTCTAAGCTGTTTAGTTCGTCTACTGTCCATGCGATTACCCATGCTCCATATGTAAGGAGTGATACCGTCCAGGTGTTGATAGCTTCGATCTTATTCCGTCCGTTTAATTTCGACTTAAGGATCAGTCTCAGTCTGCGCAAGTACTCCACCTTAAATTTTTTTGTCATTCCTTGCTCCACCAATTTATCCATTTCCAAAATCCCCAAGTACGTATAGCTCGTCTCTTCTATCTGCTTCATAACTTCCCTCGACATTATCGTTAGCCGGTCCATACATTTGATTTTGCCTCCCTTCAAGACTAACACACCACACTTACTCAGTCCGAACTCCATTCTGATATCAGCACTGAAGGTATACCCGAGAGAACTAACTTGAGCTTCATCTTTACCATAATATTTGAGGCCATCCATGAATAACAAATGGTTGACTTTTTGTTGGCGGCTTTTACATACATACCCAGCTTTTGCTTTCCTCTGAATCAATGTTAGTGGTATCAAGCACAGTACAAAGATCAGTGGGGACAGGAAGTCCCCTTGGAAGATGCCCCTCCTAATTTCTACTGTCCCTAAACTTCTTCCGTACGCTGTCAGGTCCGTCCTCCAATTCGCCATACTTTTTCCAAGAAATCGCTCAACATTCGATGCAATACCAAATAGGTTCATACACTCCATAATCCAAGAATGTGGGATCATATCGTACGCCTAACGATAGTTGATCCATGACATGGCTAAGTTTCTTTTCCTCTACTTGCAGTCTCTAAGTACAGTTTTGTTTATCAGGAGTTGATCCTTGGTACCTCTGCACTTACGCTTGCAACCCTTCTGCTCATGGCAGGACTCCATTTATTCTAGATGTTAGTACATTGACTCTGCGAGTATTCAAGTCAATAACATTCACATAAGTGGCAAACAGGATATCGGCCTGTAATTGTCTACCTTATTACTTTTTCGATGTTTTTCAGGCACAGCACTGTCCTACCCAATGTCAACCACTCTGGTGTTACTTGGTCGGCATTTAACAAGCTATTCGTGCATGACATTCAGTAAATCTTTTGATCCAGTAGCCTTGAACTCCATCTCGTCCCGGGGCCTTCATTTTGTATTATTATTTTCTCTTTATCACAGACTTGTTGGAGCCCCGGGAGTCTTGCATGTGTGGCGGCCTTACTACTCGGAGTCTACGGTACCATGCTATACGTTCTTTTCAGCTAATTCACACTTGCCAGATTATTCTGGCCGTGCCAAGGAAGCAAACCTTTTGTAACAGTTCTGATGTTCCAATTTCCTTTATATTCCTCTTAGTGCCTTTTGATACTGTTCCCAAGGACCCAACAATATTTGACATTATCTTCACCTTCTTCATTTTGCATAGCCGGGCTATTTCGCACTTAAGAGGGTTGTATCTATCTTTTTGCTCACCTTCTTGACAATTCGTGGGTCAAAGGGGCATGTAACATCAACTATATAGCATATGTGGTGCACCTTGCCAACCACAATTAGATCCGGTCTCTTATGCTCTACTACCTGATCTGTTTGGATTGGGAAATCACAGAAGATTTTTCAAGTCTCCGACTCAGCCACTCTCTGTGGTTTGTGCTCATACTACGTCTTGCCCCTCTCTAGCCCCCACTTTTCGCAGTTTCCAATGTAGCACTTTCACTACCTGGTCGTGTCGCCAATTTATTCTGAGGTAATTCTAAGTTTGTTCCTTCTCGTGTTCTTTTAAGACTGTATCAACATCCAACACCACTGAACGTGAGGACTTCAGTTTCCCTTTCTGGAAAGTGGCCTTGGCACATTTATCAAGACCAAATTCCATCCCAATGTCATCACTGAATGCTTCCACAGTACATAGTAGTACTTCAAGCTCATTATCGTTTCTGTCATAGTTTTAAAATCATTCATATTTGCTTGTCGCCAATGTTATATCCATACCCTGTTCTGTTAAGTTCACTTGTAAGGGGCATTACGGCTATGCAAAATGTGAAAATGAGTCACCTTGGAAAATGCCGCAGTAGATATTAATATTTTTTTGTGGTTAGTACTCCATTTGAGTGGTATAATTGGAGATTCGTATTCCACACTGACATGTTGTGCTTCAGGATGTTTGAAATCACAGGAGAATTTTTTTAAATATCCAGCGATTTCAAGATTCATGAATGTGGTATGCTGTCAAAGGCCTTTTTATAATCAATTCATGCGGAACTGAGATTTCTGCGTTCATTATGACAGTTCTCAAGGATAATACGATTGATTAAGAGTTGGTCTTTGCATTCATATGAGCCTTGTCGGCACTCTCTTTGTTCAATGGGGAAAATACCATTCTCTTCCATAAACTTGTATGTTTTCTCCACGAGGATGGATGTTAAAATTTTATACGCGGTAGATAAACATGTTATGGGCCGATAGTTTTGGGCAAATCTGGTTTAATTTTTCTTCGGGTGTTTTCGTAGGGTCTCCTATTATTTCATTGAATAAGTAGACTAACTTTTCTGGTGCGCACCGGAGCGATGCGAACCAGAAATTTGGCACCATATCATTACCAGGGGATTTCCTCTTATGAACCTTCGTGTCATTCTTAGGTCTGTTATTGTGATGTTTTCCAATGCTTGTTCTGGTAAGTTTTGGTAGGATCTTTCTGTGCATCTAATCCAGTCTGTATTTTCATTGTAAGTCTTTTCATCACTCCAGAGATTTTTACAAAAGTCTTCAACACTCTTCCATGGGAGTGGGGATATTCGACGGTCATTTTCTCCTTCCCTATTTCTCTATATAATGTTTTCGCATTGGATGTGAACAGTTTATTTTGCTTGTAAAACTTGTTTCTCTTCTCAAAACTTCGTGTCCTTTGAGCTTTTGCTTGGCCTTTTTGCTGCAGTGGTTCTTTTGCTGAAAGCAGTTCTTCTCTTGGTAAAGATCTATGTTTTCTCTTAATCTTTCTTCCTTTTCTTGTGTTTACATCGTTTCCACAGATTAGTTCATTCAATATTGATATTTCACCTTTCATTATTTCAATCACTTTTAATTTTACTTTCCCAGTTCGAAATTCTTCTCAGGTTTGTGATTCTTTGTTTTTTCAGAGGCATACAACTGAGTTCAGTTGTATTAGCAACTGCGTAAATAATTTCGTTTAATTCAGGGAGATCTGGTTTTAATTCTTGTATAATTGTATAATTTATTTTCTTACATAGTTTCCAATTTTAATTTGCTTTCTGTTTTGGATTGTATTTGAGAGTTTATGAAGTGATTTTCTATCGTGCATATTGACTTGTCTTATAAATGCGAGCTTATTCAAGATTTTCTGCTTCATTTCTATCATAGAATTTCTATGTACTTCAGTAAATGTGTAGTCTTTCCTCGCTATCTTTATCGGGTTCATCACAATATATGTCTTCAGACGTTTGTGTGTCTTGGTCAGATGGCAGTTTTTCAATTGATACTTGTGGAGAGTTGCTTTCTTCGTATGGTTCTTCATTTCCTTTGTGTATAATATTTAGGTCATAGTCTTTTATTTCTGAAGACATCCCTCCTAATATTTGCTAGCTTATTTTCGTCCAAATATAGTCTGCTGTCTTGATTTCATGTCCTCCCTATTTGATAAGAGTGTCCGGTGTGTTTCTGTTCAGATTGCCTCCTTAATTCATAGTCATAGGCGTTTATTACTACTCTATAATCTTCTCGGGTCCATTTGATCTTCTTACATTTTTCTTTCTGTGGTAGATGCGGTGGTAGACTTGGAGGGCTCAAGTTGGGGAAGTTCCCGTTCAAATCACCATCCAAATTCGTATTCAGAGAAGAGTTTGTACCAGTGGATGATGTTTCCACTTCAGGCTGGCTCTCTCCTGCGGAACGTGATTCCAGATTAACCATAGGACAAGCGATTTGGTGTACTGTTGTAGTTTTCCTTTTTGTTTCGTAAGACATATATGTGCTACATTAAAATTATTAGTATTGAACCCTATGTGACAGATGTATAGACGGTTTTGTCTCTGCGACTATTGTCAACTCCGCCATTAATGCCGTTACAGCTACTTCAACCTCGCAATTTCCGCATTGTTCATTGTTAGTTGCCACCAATTGTGCCTTGATCTGTATCGTCACGTCTAACCTTTGTAGTCGTGGCGACTCTATAACTGTTATTGAGGTAAGTCTGCCTTCTTTGTTCCTACTACTGTGTGGTATTATTAAATATTGTTTAGTTTCGACTTTGGTTTTTGTACTTGAGATAATCCTAAATATATGAGGGTTGGTGGGGATAGTAGGAGGAAGAAAAGCATCATGGTGAATAGACCAAATTCCATAGGTCTGTAAATATGTTCGGCAGATGGTGAGAATGAGATCGATAATGGGTCTTTGCATTTCTGTGCAATCAGGAGACAAAAGAAGTGTCACACGCTTGCGGTCAGCAGAGGTCAAATGCATTTATTACTAGTAGTGATCAATGATAGCGCTGACCTTGGCCTTGGAGAGAACCAATTCACCTTCTTCTGTTTTTAATTACTGATAGAAAAATAATAATATATATACTGATGTTTACATCGTTGAATTTTTGAATTTTTTGGAATATTTTTTTGAATTTTTCTTTTCTTTTTATAGGTATTGTTGTGATTTACAGTTTGCATAATTGTACAGTTTGTATATATTGACAGGTGCTTATCTCCTTAAGTTTTATCGTGTGTTTAAACGTGTTGTTGCAATAAAAGGTACGTTTACACATTCGAGTTGTGTACAAAAGTACTAATAATGCTTATGCTGTCAGCATAAGCATTCTTAGCACTTTTGGGGTATTTGCCATTGAGAGGATTTTCTTGCCTTTTATCAGTGAGAATATCTAAGGCAGCAGTGTTAACAAGGGTTTTCATACTGTTAGCTTTTTCTGTGTTTGTTTCCAGTACATCTAATTCTGAGACCTGTTGTATTTGTAATTCACTTAAATATTTCCGTGCCTGTTTTGTTACTGAGTACGAGGTTTTCTTGTTTTTGTGATTTTAGATAAGTTTTAGAATTCAGTCATTAGAATTTTTCAGATAAATGTTTAGGCTAATTATGACAATCTTCAGTCTCAATTCAAGCTATAAGAGACCACGACCACTCTCTTTTCTTGATAAGTAAAGTCGTTCTACATCTGCCTTTGGATGGTGCATTCTATTAATTGTCAGCAATTTTCGAATTTTTGTCTCAAGCTTACAGATTTCAGTAATTAACCAGTTAATTATATTGATTCTAAAAGCCACGACCGGCATGGCTAAAGTATTAATCGCTTTGATCCTGTTTCCTTTGTTTAGCTCTGTCGTGAGTATTACTCCTACCTTGCGATAACATTTCTGCTGATCTTTTCCCTCATCACTGAATGCTTGATTCCATCACTTTCATATAGCCCTAAACATGCATACATATTCTCATACATTGATGTTACGTAAAGTCTAATAAAATCTCCATTCACACGTTTTCCGTACGTGGACGCGTAGGTACATATAAATTTGCATGCATACATGCATATATCTCTACGTACATGCACATATACACGCATGCATATATTCATTTATTTTTTATTTAGTCTGTCCGTCGTTGTCGACGATGACCGAGGTCATTCCATGGTAGAAGACAGGGTATGGTGTGTCCGACTGTGGTCGATCAGTCCGATGAATGCTCGGAAGGGTCTGAGCAGGTTTGGCATTGGTGATCTACCTGCCGAGAATTCGGTTCTGGTCTTGCACAATGCGCGTTTTCTTTGAACCTCTGCAATCGTGCTCTATGCGAAAGAGTTGGTACCGCCTGTTGGTGCAGCTTTGTCAGGCAGGGATCTATTGAATGCATGTACACACATATGTATATAAGTGCGTACATATTTACAAATGCTATGAAAAAGTCTTGAAACTGGATTTGAAACCGACTTTTGTAGCGGAGGGAAATCCGAAAAATTAAACCAGGAAAACAACCATATATGAATGCATATATACACTCATACATATACATACATACAGGCATACATATGTGCATTGAAACATATCTAAAATATATAAGTGTATATTTATACGTGTACACGTTCATGCGTTTATGTATATTCATATATAAACGTAGATATATATATATATATATATATACACGCATTCGTACATATACCTATATATACTCATACGATCATACGTATAAGCACATATACATTCATACATACTCACATACATATATGCTTAAATATGCATACGTACATACATACTTATATCCATACACACATTCTTACATACGCATACGTATATAAACGTACATATATGTATTCATACATATATACACACATACGGATATACTTACGCATGCACTCAGTCACACATTCATATATTACCACATCCATGCATACATGCATCTGTACATATATACATTTACATTCATACTAACATATATACATATGTGCATATGTAAATATGCACATACACACACGCGCGCACATATAAATATACACATTCACACATACATACATACATACATACTTTCATACATACATACAATGAATATATCTACACATACACAGAAGCGATGATATTGACAAACAGGCTTATCTGTTGACAAGTATACTAGCGTACATATAATGGCTTACCTGTTATGTAAATCAACGCCACTTTACGTTTAAACACCCACACCCTCCCCAACAAACATTTCGCAGCACTCTCAGTTGTAAAACTGTTTACTTTCCACTCTTCAGATCAATATAAAGCATAAGAGACGCAATTATTCACGTACACACGCAAACTCACATACATCCACATACATTTACATACACTTTTATACAGTCCCTCTCTCAGCCTCTCTACATTTATCCATATCTAACCCCATTAAATAAGTATCTCAATACATATATATATATATATATATATATATATATATATATATATATATATA
>NC_068985.1:56607235-56609735 GCF_001194135.2 Octopus bimaculoides | reverse complement strand
TCCGGTGTTCAGTGGTTTGTACATTTTTATGATGGTGGTGGTGGCGGCGGCGATGGTGGTCGTGATGGTGGCGGTGGCAATGGCAAAGGTAGTGGTGGTGGTTTTGGTGGCATTTTTTACACCATTTCAACCGCATCTTTCGCATAGAAATATCGTTGAACACTTGAGGGATTTCGGAACGAATGACCATAGTTTTAAGGATCGTTTCTTAAATATGTCCTGAAACAAAGCAAGCAATAGTAGCTACAACTTGTAATTGGTAATCTACATATTAAAGAATTACAGCGTTATTCTGTATTGAAATATCTAAGAAATACAAATTTATCGTGGCGGCTGTCATCGTGATTGTAATATTTTAGACAAAATAATATTTATTGGCCATTGTACTTAAATAACAGCTGCTTGGACGAGAATATAATGTAAATTTAATCGCTGTCTGATATTATAGTTAATCACAACTTGCACCAAAAGTACTGATAATACATTATCGGCGTTGTAGAAAGAGACTCTTAGACATGTATATTTCTGATAGTATCCCTTTGAAGAGATCAGTTAATCACCAAAACACAGCAGGGTATTAATAAGAGTTAGTAGATAAGTTCAACGGGTTGATTCGTCGCCATAAAGAAGGAAGCTCGTGTTTCAAACATTTGTTTTATTCAGAGAATGAGAGAGAGAGCGCGGGAGAGACGAAGGCAAGAATTGAGGGCTAGAACAGCAGTGGTATCATTAAGATCGTAAATTGCGTATGAGAAGATGAAATAAAGGAATGACGTGGAGTGGTATATATTAGGAAGGGCTGAAAAAATACTGAGAGAATTTGGGAGTATGATGAGGGGGAAGGAAATTGTGTAGGTGAAGTTGTAAAATTATAAGATAACTTTTATGCGTATTTACTGTTTCATTCATAACAACGGAAAGGGAATTCTGAAACCCCTAGCCCCACACATTATCCCATAAGATTACTTCTCTTACAACTTCTCACTACGCAGCTTATCCTGAACGTTAGCTCTATTGAGTAACACTATTTCACGGGAACTTAATAAACGTGTCAAACTCCTGTGGTCCCTCTTTTTTATTCTCTTAATCTCTACCCTCAAAACTATTTTTGGTGTTGCACGGCTTATGCTTCTTTGCATTGTGATATACATGTGGGGAGTTGTGTGTATGTATGTATATGTATGTTTGCGTGTGTGTGTCTGTGTGTGTTGGTGTGTGTGTGAGAGAGAGAGACAGAGAGAGACAGAGAGAGACAGAGACAGAGTTCGCGTGTGTGTGTGAGAGACAGACAGATAGATAGATAGATAGATAGATAGATAGATAGATAGATAGATAGATAGATAGAAACAAAAAGCCAAGGTCAACTTAATGCATCACAGACCGATGATCGCTTAACTAGTCGAAATTTCGAAATCACTGTTAATAGTATTCTGGTTAAAGAATAATAAATTTGCACTCTACAAAAGTAAGGAGTATCATTTGAGATTAATGTTAAATCGTTTCTATTATAAATGAACCTAAGGTGGTGAGCTGGTTGAGTCATTAGCACACTGGACGGAATGCTTAGCTGTATTTCGTCTGCCGCTACGTTCTGAGTTCAAATTCCGCCGAGGTCGACTTTTCTTTTCATTCTTTCGGGGTCAATAAATTAAGTACTAGTGAAACACTAGGGTCGATGTAATGAACTTAACCCCTCCTCCAAATTTCAGCCCTACTATATCAGTTCTTTCAAACCTCTAAGTTATGGGGTTGTAAATACACCAGCACCAGGTTTCAAATGGTGGGCGGGGGTAACAAAGACACTCACGCATATACATGTGTATATACTGTACATTCGTATACAGGTGTAACACAGCTACCATCTTAACATATATATTTTAAAGATCTATATGGCCATATCGGTTTATATATCATAGCTACATTCAAATAAAGATTCCTAATAAAAGATACTGGCTAATATAGAGATGTGCAGTTAACTGTACTCTTAACATAGTAAGATCTTTCTATGTTGGTCTACACTAAGACCTTCAGCCTAAAGGTAACTCTTTCCCCTAATCTAAGAATTGAAATTTGCTTAGAATTTACTTTACATTTAACTGGACATCTCCAAAAATATAGGAAATTTACTTAAAATTTATAGAGTATTTTCCCGTACAGCCATAGTGTTAAAACATCAGGGGGATGCTAGTAGAGAAATAACATGGAAGTCACTGTCAGATAAAGAAATCTTCGACAATGCGGTTCATTACTGCAACAAAGCATTAGAAATTAGCTGATTCAATAATACGAGGTCGTGTATTCATAGCACTTTGCTATCCAATTGTAAATAAATACAGGAATGCATCATCATTCTGTTCGCAACACCTTTTTCCCAAAATATTTCATGTAATATCACAGGAATTTTCCTCGCTTTATTTAAAAAGATTTCAGTTCCGAATCAGAACATTTTTCAGTATTATAAATACTTGCATTGTGTGTGTGTGTGTGTGTGTGTGTGTGT
>NC_068985.1:56604839-56606499 GCF_001194135.2 Octopus bimaculoides | reverse complement strand
TATATATATATATATATATTTATATATATATGCACGTTTTTAAATGTATTTATACATCTATATATATTATAAATACGTATATGAATATATATATATGTGTGTATGTACTATATATGTATATATATATTGTGTATGTATGCATAGTTACTATTGTATATGTTTCAAATCAATGCAGATATGAAAGGTTAGCTCTTCACATCAAGAGAACATCCTTGTTACATCAATTTTTCAACTCTGCTATATACATACAGAACCATCTTCATATATCGAATGTATGGCATACCAGTAATTAATAAAAGTTTTATACAGATGTGTATAGACGTTTAAAGGAAATGATAAGTTATGATGTAGATGAAAACGATAAAGTGAATTTGTTAACGGAAAGAAAGAAACAATAAAGGAGAAGTAGAAGGGAATACACAGATAAAATTATTTTTAGTGTTGAAAACATATAATCAATAGGGTAAGACAGCCGGACATGTAAGAAAATTAAGAGATAGTTTAAAACAACGGTGAGTATCAATTAATGTTAAAGGTTAAATGGCCTACAGGAAGTTTACATAGCCTACAGGACGTTTAAATGGTCTACAGGAAGTGTCCGAATAAGCTGTATTACGAAGTAGATACACATATCTCGGGGGTAAATAATTATAACCATTAACATACTCAAGAAATAAAATAATAAATAAGAATATAAATAATAAATCAAAGGATATGCAATCATACCTATGTAGTTGTATGTTGATACATTCATTAGTCTACTGACCTACTATATAGAGATAGGACACAAGTATAGGGTGTTCAAAGCGTCTCTCCGCAGTACGTATTTAATTGTGAAATAAATATTTATAAGATGCATAAGACTACAAAAGAATAAATTAGATTTTACAAGACTTTAAAAAACTTTATATGAGGAGCTGAAAGTGTCGTCCTCCATTTTCAATGCATAAGTTGACTCTTCTACACACATTTTGAAATACATCTTGGAGAGTCTGACGCGGTATGGACCGTGTGAAGGTAATGATTGCGTCTTTTAGCTCAAAAAAATTAACTGCGGAGAAATGTTTTAAACACCCTACACAAACTCAGCTGTAATGTATTTATGCATTAGTATAAACGCGTGTGTGTGTGTTTGTGTGTGCGTGTGCGAGTCTGTGTGTGTGTGTGTGTCAGTGTGTGTGTGTGTGTGTGTGTGTGTGTGTATGTGTGTCTGTGCGTGCGTGTGCGTGTGTGTGTGTGTGTGTGATTAAAGATTTTAAATGAACCGAAACACATATATACATATTACACAATATAGAAGAATAAATATGCACCTTCAAAAAATGTATTAGTAGGAATGCATATACACATGTATACATGTATTTACACAGACATATATACCCAACGACACATACATATACATACATATATATGAATATATATGTGTGTATGTATATATATATATATATGTATATATATGTATGTATATATATACATACGTATATATCTACATGCATACATGCATAACTGCATACATGTATACATGCATGCATATACACATACACATTTATACATTAAAGCAAATATATAGCTAGATAGATACATATTTGCATATATACATACAGACACATGCATGTATATATATATATATATATATATATATATATATATATATATATAT
>NC_068985.1:56602939-56603477 GCF_001194135.2 Octopus bimaculoides | reverse complement strand
AGGATAGTAGTAGGATGTTAAATGGTCAAGTGACCTAAAAGTGGCTCGTTGTGGATTATAGCAATGATTGGGACTGTTTTTAATGAATTCTTGGGCATCTCTTTTGAATGTAATCATTTTTAATATTTGCGTGTGTTTATTCTAAGGTCGTGGTGGATATGTCATTTGTTGTGGATGCGTTCAAAACGGGTCTGTATTTTGTAATAGAGAGGGCCTCTTTACTAATTCGTTGGCTACAGGTTGTATCGTTCATGAATTGATAGAGGGGACAAATTCTAAAGCTTGGATTTTTGTTATTGGCGCAAATGTCGATGTGTTGGCTGAATGCTATTTTTCTGTTTTTTGAAATTTGGTGTGGGATCTGTGCAGAGCCATCCTTTGACGCAGACTGTTTTTGTTTGGCCTATGTATACATATACGTGAAATGTGAATGCATCAAGGCGACAATCAGAACTGCTTTAACGTATATTTTCCTGGTGGGAAACAATAGAAATCGGATCAATCAAATTATTAACAAATATATATATACAGGAATATA
>NC_068985.1:56599373-56602154 GCF_001194135.2 Octopus bimaculoides | reverse complement strand
GATGGCAGAAACGTTATCACCCCGGGCGAAGTACTTAGCGGTATTTCGTCTGCCGCTACGTTCTGAGTTTGCCTTTCATTCTTTCGGAAACGATAATTTAAGTACCAGTTGCGTACTAGGGTCGATCTAATCCAGTGGCTACAAAAGTTGGCAGTACCGACCCTAAAGGCGGTGGCAAGTCTCAGGGGGGCGTTCAAGAAAAGTGAGGTGATACTGGGGTAGCAAAAAGGGGGAGATTGATTAAAAACAGAGTTAATTAGGTTAAGTTTCATTTGTGAAATGCAGTTGCTTTGAATTTGCTTCAGAAAGAGGTCTATGTTTATGGTGGTAAGTTAGTGGGTGGGGGCACTAGAAATGTGTCCTGGGTGCCATGCCCACACCAAAAAATTTCAGACCTTGTACCGAGAGTAGGAAAGAATATTTTTAGTATACAGTTGTGGATATATACTGTTTTAATTATGATGAAATGTAGTGTTGCTGCTTTCCTGTAAGTCTCCCAGTGTGTATTTGTATATACTATTACCGTAAATTGTTACGCTATGCTGTTATTAATTTCTTCATAAATTATTTGGTCTGTTCTTTAGTGTACGCTATTCTTCGATTGACTCAGTGAAGAAATAAAGGCATTTCAAGCACATAGTCGTTCGCCTTTCTCCGATTTGTAGAGCAAATCATTATCCAAGATGCCATAAGTGCTTTTGTTTATATTTCTGTAGCCTTCCTTTTTTTATTGCGCTTATTTTTCGAGTTATTAATTTTTGGAGTTTCTTTTGATGTCTATAGATTTCTCGGCAGAGATCCTTCAAGCAGAACTTTCGAAATAAATTCCGACTCGAGAATCTCATTACACACATACACACACATATATTTATTTATATATACATATACATATACATATACATATGTACGTATGCATGTATGTATATATACGTACATGTATGCATATGTGTATGCATGTATACACACACACACAATTTTCAAAAGAGCTACTAATAGTCTTATACTTTAAAGCTTAGTTTGGCAGAATTATATAACATGCTATGTATCTGCAAGCAATCTTTCAGTCCCAGTGAATATCGTTAGATGTATTTCAACGTTAAAGCGCTGGTCTATGGCAAAAAAGAGAAGCAAAAAAAAAATGAAAGCTGAAACAAAGTGGAACGTGGAAGAAAAGCTAGGTAAGAATACCAAGGTATTCGTTCCTTTGTTTTCGGAAATCATGATTAATCTAGCAGGCGTAGAATAATATAACGGAACTGTAAACATCATGTATACATACATATATATATATATATATATATATATATATATATATATATATATATATATATATATATATATCAACTGTCAAGTGATTCCTGTGATTCAAGAAAAAACATTGGACTTATGCACTTCATAGCAGACATTGCAATCAAGCAACAATTAGCTTTTTATTATCATTTCTTTTTCATAGCCCTAAATAAGAATGTCTATAATTTAGATTCTATGCAACAATTAGGTATAATTCAATAAAATTAGATTTCGTTGTGCAATATAATTAAGAAAGGATTATAAACAGAGATTTGGCACTCCGTAATCTAGCTAGCATATGTCATGAAGCTATCTTCTTAAAATAACTTTAAAATTCCTGAAAGATATAGTTCCTTTAATAATTCTTTTCACAAACGCAAAACTAATTCTATGTTGGTCAAAGTCAAAATGAAGAAATAAAACTAAATTCAGAAATTCTTTGGTAATTACATGAAAAACTAATAAATAGTAGGGTTCTGTAAAGCCCGCTTCTAAGCATGTTGGCAGAGGTAGTGGAAAATCTAAATGCGTGCATATCATTCAAAATATTTATACAAAGTAGAATGACACTAGCTTTTTCTTTATTAAGGTAGGGAAAATTCTTACAACAGGATTTGCGTGTCAAAAGTGCAGCACATTCTGAGTGATGTTAGCGTACCATCAGACTCTGGTATATCAGTTTCGTTTCTTCTCCTCAGTGACGGACATGTGCACATATGTATATAGAGAGAGAGATGCAGCACGGAATTAGGTCGCGGTCTCAAAGCGACGAAAATATTTTGGCAAATTAAATTTAAATGTTGAAGTGAATCTAACGGTTTTTGTGTGTTTCTTAAATGGCTTATAAACACTTTCCACGCTGCAATTGTTTTCGTTCCAGCACACGATCTCAGATCAGGTTACTTACTATGCAAGTACATCTCTGTAATATATATATATAAATATATATGGGGAGAATTTACGAAAAAATCAGCAGACGAAGACAGGTGGTGTAAACAACAAATGGATGTATTAGTATAACGCTCGGGAATAGAGAAAATCTTTGACGTTTCGAGCCTACGCTCTTCAACTAAAAGGAACACAGAAAGAAACAAGGAGAGAAAAAATATATAAATGTAGTGCTCAGCGATATATATATATCTGTAAATATAATATGTGACAATTATTCGGTAGCCATGATAAACCTACGCCGGCATCTCTTCAGATATCGGACCATCGAAACAAATGGTACAATTTCGATGGCCCGATAACTGAAGAGATGCCGGCGTGGGTTACCGCCCCGACATCCAAAACTCAGAGTTTTATCATGGCTACCGAATAATTGTCACATATTATATTTAAAGATAAATTCCTCTATTTACATAATTTCCCTTTCATTCTTTTGTTGTCTTGCCATTTCTATCAATATATATATATATGTGTGTGTGTGTGTATGTGTGTGTATTTATATATGTATGTAGATATATATATATATATATATATATATATATA
>NC_068985.1:56597433-56599207 GCF_001194135.2 Octopus bimaculoides | reverse complement strand
CTTCCTCCTTTTTTCTCCCTCTACCACTCTTTCTCCTTATCCTTCCCTGGCCACGTGTTTGACTACTTATCTTTCTTTCATATCTTCGCTTTTCCGAAGCTAACACGAACAATTCTTCGTCTCCTTTCCAGATCGTTGCTTTACAGCGTTCAGCACATATATATTTTTTTCACGTCTGGCCGTATAGCCTTCTTGTTTGTTCTCACTGTTTCGTTTTCCTGTTTTGTTTTGTCCGCCACTACATTCCTCCACGTTACAAATTTAATTTGAATTAAATTTAATTTAAATTTAATCTAAATTTAATTTGTAGTCCGTGGAAAGAGCCATTTTAACGAAGCGTCCTGCTCTACTCTTCGAAACGCCTGTGTTAGAATGGGGGCAGCTGATGAAAGGAGATGTACTCTATGTGGCCTGTATGTTTGCTGTACACGTTTATCATTTTGTCTACGCTTTGTTTGCAACGTCCTGTACCCAGATATGCATCTATATATACAGGTAGATGTAAGTATGTACATACATGTACGTATATATGCATATACTCATTTATTATTTGTATTATATTTATATATATATATATATATACTGAGATTTCGACTTACATTTGACAGTTTGCATAAAAGGAAAGCAAAAAGAAAAGAACACAACATCCAATCAAAAATAATAAATATTTCATAAATCAGAGTATATCAACTAGGTTATGGCTGGGAGATGATAGTTTACTCAAAGAAACCGCTCTCAGCATGACCTGAAGACGACTCTAGAACTTCACACAAGCATTCTCGATGTGTCCCTGGAAGTAATTTTGTGTACATCGTTGCTCTTGGCCACCTGCTCAGTATTAGTGTTGCAAGAAGGACGGTTGGTGTATTTCTCAACGCATCCCCACACATACTAATCAATGGCGTTAGCATCGGGGAATTAAAAGACAAGAAGTTACGGCTGGTAAAGTTGCAGAAATTATCTGACGACGATTTCTGGCACTTTCTGGAGTAATGACAAGGAGCAGAATCTTGCTGCCACATATATGACCTGCCAGCAGAAATCCTCTACAACCAGTGATTTGCCTCACTCTCCAGAAGCGTTACGTAGATGCCTGAGTTGAGCCTAAGCCCATTTTAAAAAGACATGGGGCGGCACAACGTTGCCCTTAGAGGAGACATACCCAAAGGTTATCTTTCCTGCTGACCACAGCTTCGAGGTCACCATTGCAGTTGTTTATGTTAGGTCTTATAGCATTGAGATGCAGTCATGTCGGCAATCTGGTATTTGTCGCAAATCATCATGATATAGGTAACTCTGTTTCAATATTCAAACCGCTTCCAGTCCTCCATGACGTTTAACCTTTTCTCCAATTTAATCTTTACTCTCTCCCATGCTGTTGAATGCTCACCAATACACCAAGCTGTTCAGGAAGAAACAAAGACATAATCGTCAAACTGAGGTCCGACGCCTTATACATGCATACACTCATATATACATACATACATGCATAAATGCATACATACACATATGTATGTATGCAAATAGGTATCTATATGCATATATATATATATATATATATATATATATATATATATATATATACACATATATATATATGTACGTATGTATGTGTATGTATATGTGAATATATACATATGCATATACATATATATATAACACGTGTATTTATTTATAGTTATTCATGTATGTATGTATGCATATATATCAAATATATATAAAAATTATATGTGATATATCTATAAATTTATATATATATTTTATTATATATATA
>NC_068985.1:56594858-56596940 GCF_001194135.2 Octopus bimaculoides | reverse complement strand
ATAGTAGTAGTAGTAACAGAGAAAGTGGAATTTCGATTATCCCCACGTGGCGAGTTGTAATATATAAGAAATTTAAGAAATTTTAAAGGCAAAATACACACAACACTTTACATAGTTTTAATATAATTTTTAATATGTCGACCGGTTTCGCTTTTGCTATTCATGATATTATGGTTTACTTATTTGAATATATATTTTCTTAAGAAGGAATGTTTGTCCATGTTGTGTGTAATGATATTTACGAGTGAATGGCTTGACAAGTAGAAGAATAAGGGGAGGTAATTGGTTATCGTTATTATTGTCGTTGTTGTGGGCAAGGGAGATAGCTGTTCACCTTTCGGTAAGGTGAGGAGAACATATATGTGTACACACACACATACAAAACTTGTTTAGTGAGGGGATTTATGTACAGTGATGTAATCATGAATTGAAATATGTAAAAAGATAAAAGTTGGTTATGCGTGCATAATAAGACGTGTTCTGTATTTTCCGATGAAAAAAGTTCCTTTCTTTAAACGTTCTTGTGGAGAGATGGTGTCTTTGCACTGGTAGAAGTGGAAGACTGTGAAATTTGGTTTGATGTTATCTGCACATTTTTTCTATATGTTCACTGAGATGGATTTGCCTGTATTGCGGGAAACAGATTTGCTCTTTATGTAGAGTGGTTCTCCTTCTGAAAGTCCTATTCGTCTGTCCAATATAATTATGTCCGCAACCCGAGCAGGTTATTACATGAATTAGGTTCTCAGAGGCACAAGTGAAACTAGTTTTAATTGTGAACCTCTGGCCTTGTTTGAAAAGGAAATCCGAGGCTTCTATAATTTGGGGCAGGTTCCACAGTTTGTGCGTCCACATCTTTTAACTTTTGGTTTTTTGGTTGTATTGTAGAGCTTCGCATTTCGTAGTAGTCTCTTTAACGATTTGTGTTGCTTTTTGCATTTGATGAGTTTGTGCGTTTTCAGGATGTCGTTCATTTTTGGATCTCTAGTTAGTAAAGTAATATTTTGCACAAGTGTTGAATGCCTCACTGTTTCTGGGGTTGTGTGTTGATATAAATAGTAGTGTTTTGAGATGAGGTGTGGTGTTATGTTTTGTTGTTCTTAGTGTTTTATGTCTACTTTTTTGGCACGTTTAATTCCCTCGTCTATAAGTGAGGGTGGATATTGTCTTTCAGTAAGAGTTGTTTTGAGGTCTTGAAGACGAAGGTCCCGTGTTGTTCTATCAAGTATTTCTTTCAAATCTTTTAATATGTCCTTGTTGGTAATTTTATCCGGTGAGTTTATAGTAGGTTTTGGTAGCATTTTCCGTTCCACATGTGGTAAATAGTAGTAGTAAGAGAGAAAGAGGATTTTCGATTATCCCCACGTGGTAAGCTGTAATATATATAAGAAATTTAAGAAATTTAAAAAAGGAAAATACATACATAGTTATACATAGTTATACATAGTTTTAATATATCGACCGGTTTCGCTTTTGCTATTCATGATATTATGGTTTACTTATTTGAATATGTATTTTCTTAAGAAGAAATGTTTGTCCATGTTATGTGTGATGTTATTTACGAGTGAATGGCTTCACAAGTAGAAGAATAAGTGGAGGTAATTTGTTATCGTTGTTACTGTTGTTGTTTTGGGCAAGGGAGATAACTATTCAGCTTTCGGTAAGGGGAGAGGAATATACATGTGTACACACACAAAAAAAAAGGCTCTGAAAAACTTGTTTAGTGAGGGGATTTATGTACAGTGATGTAATCGGAATTGAAATAGGTAAAAAGATAAAAGTTGGTTATGCGTGCATAATAAGACGTGTTCTGTATTTTCTGATGAAAAAAGTTTCTTTATTTAAACGTTGTTGAGAGATTGTGCCTTTGCACAAAAATACATATTCAAATAAGTAAACCATAATATAATGAATAGCGAAAGCGAAACCGGTCGATATATTAAAAATTATATTAAAACTATGTAAAGTGTGTGTATTTTCCTTTTTTAAATTTCTTAAATTTCTTATATATATATGCATATATATATGTATGTATGTGTGTGTGTATATATATATATATACATATATATATATATATATATA
>NC_068985.1:56591639-56594321 GCF_001194135.2 Octopus bimaculoides | reverse complement strand
ATATATATATATATATATATATATACGAGTGTGTGTGTATTTATATATATGACGTTTATGTGCACGTGCGTGTGTGAGGTATGCACCTGCCCTTGTGCTTTGGATGCATATATACCGCTTTGGTTATAAACATACGCATACATATATACATACGCACATATACATACATATATACATACGCACACATATATACATACATATATATATATACACACGCACATATATATACATATATACCTATACATATGTATATATATATATATATATATATATATATATATATATATATATATATACATCAATATATATATACATATATATACATATTAGCTGACGTACCCGGTAATTCCCGAAAAAGCGGGACTTATCCCTTAGTTCCGTTCTCATAATTGTTTTGCTAATCCAATAACAACAATACAAATTACGTAGCCCTTAAAACAGTTTTTGTGCATTTACTGAGAATACCGAACTGTCTTACGTAGAGTTTTGTTTGTAGGAATTCCCAATAAGTTATGAATACATAAATCCTGAAATCAATTATGTAATAACATGAAATTAGTTACCGGATAGTAAGAATTCAAATAAAGTAGCCCCGAAAAGGGCTTTAATGCGTTCCTAAAGTATATGGAGCTTAGGAGGAAATGCCAATAAAGTATGTATACCAAAATCGTGAAGCATGTTACGTAATAACAGGTTAATCATATATGAGATAATAACAATTCAAGGTAAATAATTTTGAAAAGGACTATTGTGCGTCCATAGAGAATATTACACATAGAGGCGTTAGTGTTGAAATAGATTTACAATGAATGAAGAAACAGACTGACATTCAATTTTACAGTAGACATACAAATAAATTTGCATATAGATTTAAAACTAAAATAACATGTAGATTATCAATACATTTGCAACACTTACAAATGTTATAGTTAAATAATAAATACCTGGTGATTTGGTGAAACTTACTAAGTTACCAGAGCTTCTTGATAAACAACATTTTTGGTCCTTCCTTGTGTGGCATAAATAAACAAATGATTAGGATCGCCGACTCTTGAAAATCCTACATATAGTTGGTCATGGGAGAAAACTGGTTCCGCAAGGTTCAGACCTACCACATTCAAGTGCTGTCCCTGGGCCTTGTTAATGTTCATTGCAAAGTTCAGCTTCAATGGAAATTGCAAGGTATGTCCGGGGGAATAAGTGGAATTCTAGGAATTAATACAGGCTCACCTCTTGCTTTACTAGTCATAATTGTTGTCACCAAGATAGTTGCCATCATCTTCTTTATTATAAGTCGTGCTCCATTGCAAAGCTCACCTGGCAACTGTTCAAATCATCAACTTCCACATTCTTTGGAGCAAAATCGCACGGGCTTTCAACCAGTTGTGGTCTGTAAACTGTTTCCTCGGGTTAGAAAACACCTTATTCATTAGTTCCTTTAAATCAGATACCATATGTCCAAAAGGCAAGCATACTCGGCCATCCTTCTCGACAGCCCAAATGCCATCACCGACGTCCAATAGTTACTTTGAAAAGGTTCTGTCTGCATCATCAGAACTGAGCTGCACTTTCATGTTGATTGTGAGTCTTAGCTTTTGCACACTGCTCCATAGGTAGGACGACTCTCTGCTGGCATTTGCTTCATCAGCTCTTGTCTCCTTTGGAACCACGGGATGAATGTGTCTAAAGTCTCCTACAAGCAAGTCTGTGGCACCTCCTATGAGCCTGGTGTTGTGTCTCAGATCCTAAAGGGCCATGTCAAGAGCTTCAAACGAAACCATATTGCTCAATTTGTGTTCCTTATGAGCTATATACGCCCTCATTTCATCGATGTAATAGCTCATTTCTTGCAGGTACTCAATTGCAAGATTGTTTGCTGCCTGCTCCAGTTGAGGCAGGCCAAATGTGGAATTGCCTTGACCTCCCATAGCTTGCACTCAGGTGTCCAGGTCAAGTAATGCCTCATTGTAAATGGCATTATTGAACGTGGAAATTTCCGCTGAGGTTTGCCATTGAATCCTTTGTGGGACGTCCTCTCCCATGTTGGTTTCCAAGCCATGTCATCAACATGATACAAGATAGCTGGCGCAGTTGACTTAGTGCTGTGCTGACTGCTGCCTCCTCCGGTACCTGATCCCAGACTCTATATACATATATATTTACGAGTCACATTGACGATATTCAAACCTCTTATAAGGATATTTATCCAAGATATATTAAATTTTGAAGATATAATCCTTCAATGAATATATTATACATATTATCGTAAGATATCAGACATTTTTATTGAGTTAGATAACAGAGAGATCTAATGTATACACATCCATTTATTAATTAATCAACATATTAGCCAACAATTGTTTCATTTCTCAAATAAGATTAAAATTACAAATCATGTACAAACATATACATTTGCATTTTAGATACATTATAAGGAAAATCGTCAGGGATTTCAGAGGACAATAAGGATTAAATTAAGATACTTTCGGAATATATAGTATATATATATTCTATATATTCCGAAAGTATTCTAATATAATCCTTATTGTCCTCTGAAAACCCTGACGTATTTAAAATGCCGAAGTAAATTTTTATATATGTTTTGTAATTTTAGTCTTATTTGAGAAATGAAACAATTGTTGGTTAATATTTTGATTAATAAATAAATTAATTTGTATTCAT
>NC_068985.1:56590161-56591464 GCF_001194135.2 Octopus bimaculoides | reverse complement strand
GTGTGTGTGTGTGTGAATGTGTGTGTGTGTGTATGTGCGTGTGTGTGTGTGTGTATACCTAAAAGAGTATTTGTATATATCCATACATGCTTCATCATACACACACAGTGATAAAGACACACACAACCCATATCTATATGTATGAATGTCTGTATTTATGTGTTCTTATATGTATGAAACGAGTAAGTATACGTCCGTATACATCAAGTGATTATATGCATATATGTAAGCGTGTACGGAGTTTTTCTCTACATATGAGTGCATATGCACAGGCGTGTATGCTCATATATATATATATATATATATATATATATATATATATTATGTATACATACATACACATTTACATTTACATTTATGCATATAAATATATATGCATGCATGTATATATATAAATATATGTATGTATGTATATATGAAATTGAAGAAATTAGAGTCAACAAGAAGTACAGTGGACAATTATTTTCTAATAGCTACAATTGTGTTGATGCAACGCATTTCTCTAAGAATACAGGCATTTAATTATGCAACTGTTTGTTTGCATAATGAGATCTAGTACGGATTTTCCAGGCAATATGCAAGTGTTGTCTCCTTTAGTTTAAAATCGCTCACTTCAAGGCCATTTCCTGCGTCTGTCGTCGTTTGAATTTAGTAGTAGCTGATAGACTAATGTCGTGTGCTGCCAGAGTGCGTTAGCGGACTACTTTGAATGGTAGTAGTTAGATATTTTGGTACTGGCTGGTATTTAAATTGTATTGGTATTTCATTTGATTTTATCGCTGATCTTTTCTGCATGGTTGACTACACATGTGAATTTCTTTAGCTGACCTATAGTATTCAATGGTCGGAAACATACACACATACATACAAAGGGTTACACATACACTCCCTCACGAAAACCTATGTATAAAGGCCAATATACAAACATACATACACTCACATGTACATACATACAAATACATTCACATACATACGCGTATATACACACATATATTTAGGCATCTATACAGGCATACGTATATACATATATATATATGCATACATATATACATACCCACTTACATACGCATAGATAGGAAAGTAAACCTACCCACATTGACTTGCACATACATATAGCGAAGCACGTGTGTATATACAATCTTACTAGTATCTATATATGTGTGTGTGTGTATGTGTGTGTGCATGTGTATGTGTGTGTGTGCGTGTGTGTGTGTGTGTGTGTGTGTGTGTATGTCTACTTGCCTCCAACCTTGTGTGCAGACTCTCACACAATCACTCCCATAGATGTATATATATATATATA
>NC_068985.1:56586524-56589907 GCF_001194135.2 Octopus bimaculoides | reverse complement strand
TATATATATATATATATATATCAATGGGAGTAAAGAAAACGATTGCTGCTATATTGAAAAAGTTGTCATGGACAAATAGGAGGGTCCAACAGGAATGATGATAAAATTATAAACAAAATTCCGAATTTATACACTTTTAACAAAAATAAAACACGATAAACATAATTCTTGGACACCCTGTATTTACTCGTCTGACTAAACGACAGATGGAACACAGGAGGGATTAATTGCAGGGGGCGAGCGTAGCTTCTGTAAGTAGTCACGTGGTCAAACTCAAATAGCTGTGAGTCACAACATCATTTTGTTTTTAGTATCAACATTTTTTATTAAATATTTCAGACATGGATAACATAGAAAGCAGACATGCTGCCAGGATTGGAAACGTGAAACATCAACAGGGCACTTTTGGAGCATGGATGATTGGGTTTGTTCCTTTACCCAACCGCATACACATGTCCCGGTGGTGCGCAGGATGGTAACATGAAACACCAACAGGGCGCTGACAAAGATTTTAAAGTTCTAATTTCCTCTGCCAAATTGGACAAAAAGACTTCCATGAAATATTATACGCTGCTTATAGTGCTTATAATGTCAATATTTCATCATCGGAAAATCGCCTAAAGCAAAGATAAAACTCAGTGCAGTATACTCAAATCTGATTAATCTGCATTTATGGGGGGGGGACCTATAATCGGTGTCGGAAATATATTTTTCTGTCAACAGCAATTCGAGGAGCCTGATTATTGTTTGTTGCAAATTTGGAGGTAAGCGACTGAATATTCTTCAAGTTATGGGCCTTAACGCTGCAAAAATGCTTTAAAATGCGGTTTATCTGCCACTGGGCCCGCATTATGCCAGAAGTTGAAAATTGTTTTAGCTCATGACACTCCATGAACCCTATGTAATGCATGTTTAAAATTTCATTAAGATCGGGTGGGTGGATCTCGAGTTTTAACGACATGACAAACACACAGACAAACACACATCCTATGTTTTATATATATATATATATTTGTAAAGATTATTAAGCAGAGTTATCTTTAAATTTGCAATGACAACCAATATTTTTATTCTTCTCTATAAATTTGTTGTCAATATAACAATATTTATCATGTCTGTAATGTTAGTTCTTTATTCGTACAATTCTATGGTTAAATTGAGAGATACGTGGGTTACTTCCCTTTCTCTACTGGGAGATTTAATTTTACGTACATAATAATTGGAAACATTCTGGTTGTTTTGCCTGATATCAATACTGTAAATATTTTTACTGTTATAGAAACTAGTCATTTTTTTTATTCAAGGGGAAATAATCAGCCATACTAGATTCTATAAAATAGATTATACACGTTGTAAACTTTGTAGTGATGAAATCTTCCAGATTTTAAAATCTAAGAACAGGCTTCATAACAGTAAGCGTAAAAAAGGTGTATCGTGTGCACATTCAAATAAATATGTATTTAAACACAACAAATAAAAATAAAATAAAAATAGATTAAAATATAAACTGGATAATCTAATAGATAAAAATATGTATTATAAAATACAGTTAAAGTAAAATAAAGTTATATTAAAATAAGTCGAATAAAATATAACACAATTAATTAATAGATATAATCGGATGATGATCACGATAATAATAATAATAATAATAATAATAATAATAATAATAATAATAATAATAATAATAATGACTTTAAAAATTTGTCTAATGATAAAAATATATTTGTAACACGTATTTTGATGACGTAGAATACAAATACCATACCTGTAGTAAGTAAAGTAAATTCCAGCACTATCACCTGATCAAACATATTAGCGCACATATACGCTCAAAAAATCAAAACGAAAGCATATACACAAATAACAGCTTCTTAAAAAATATTAAAACGCACACACGCAAAGGAATTTAAGATGCACGCGCAGGCAATTAAAAAAAAACAAATGACATAAACATATATAACGCTTTTCTAAAAATATTAACATGCACACGCACACATATATATACGAATATTGACATGTTGAGTCTGCTGATGATCACCCGATCAATTATGATGTGATTCCGTCTGTGTCTAATTCTTACTCTGATAAAGTATTTAACTCGCTATTTTCAAAATGCAGCATAAGTTTATTAATTTGCAATTGAATGAGTTAAGTATGGAAACAATTGTAGGTAACAAAGAATTGACGATAGGATAATAAATTGTTGTATATACATATGTACATATATATACATATATGTACACACATACATATGCACAGACAAACAAACATGTGTGTATATATATATATATATATATATATATATATATATATATATATATATATATATATATATTTACATATACATAAATACCTATACATATGTAGCATAAATATGTGCGTGCATAAATATAACCAGTTTTGCAGTTATATCATTACCTATCTACGCACATAGACATGCACACGCTCACATATACGCTTGTATGTTAGTCGTTTCATCTATATACCGATATATATACACATATATATGTATATACAGCTATATATACATGCATACATGTGTTTGTGTGTGGCTCTGTGTGTATCTGTGTGTGTGTGCGTGTGTGTGTGTGTGTATTCTTATGTGTACCTTTACATGCTTTTGTGTATATACAACTGGGTTTATATATATGTTTGTAAAGAAATCAACAAAAGTAGAGTGAGCTACAGAGAGCTGGAGAGAGACACAGGGAGAGAAATTCGCGAAAATTAGAATAGCTAGATGTGTTCCTATATTGCATTCAATAAATTAATGCCGGATTCTTTGGAAATGTTCCAAGTAGTTCAGGTATGACTGTTGCAATCAGAAATATAAATACGCCGCCATTAAGTCTGTAAATTTACCGAACTTCTATTGGGAATCATCTTCTGATATTTATAGATTCTAAGAATGGTGTCAATGAGAGAAGACTGTTTCATCGATATCTTGCTCATTTATGTCCAGTTTCGAACGTACAGAACTAGTTATAGAAATGTTCAAATATATCATTACTTCACTTCATCTAATAAATGACTAAAGTCTTGATTAAATACTGGTCGATGCTCATTGCGTTCATTACTGTCACTCTTTCTTCTTGTGTGCGTGTATATATATATAGATAGATAGATAGATAGATAAATAGATAGATAGATAGATAGATTGATAGATAGATGGATAGATAGATAGATAGATAGATAGATAGATAAATAGATAGATAGATAGGTAGATACATTTCTTTTATTAGCCACACAGGGCTCAACGAAGATGGGACAAATACAATGTAGAGCTTTTCTTTTTGGGAGGGCAAAAAAAAAAAAATAAGTGGTGGTGTCGATCAAAAGGGATCGTAGGAAGGGAAAAAGGGGGAGTTCGATCAAAAGGG
>NC_068985.1:56583043-56584034 GCF_001194135.2 Octopus bimaculoides | reverse complement strand
ATATATATATATATAAAGAGAGAGAGAGAGAAAGAGAGAAAGAGAGGAGGGGGGAAAGAAAAAGAGACAGAGCGGACTCTCCAAGATATGCATACACACCTAACTTAAAGGGAAAGAAAACGTCTAGAAATATTTTAATACTAATTTTATCCAGACGTAGTGATATAAATAAAAGTTACCCATAAACTTTTGTTTGAGGCTTTTGCAATAGTATTGGCTTTTCTAAATTTGTTTTTTAATTCAGTGAAAAATTTTCATAAACACTTTTCATTTAAAAAAACATGCATATTTTGTTGTTGGGATACTGAAAAACTTAGGCTGCATTTGATCAATTGCTGACGATCGAAATGGTCAATGTGCATTATTTTGAGATTAAAAGAAGTGGAAACTTTCATGAGTTCTTGAGTCTATTGTAAGCAACTGAGACAAAATGGCAGAGGTACTGTTACCGTTTAAGGAACGTGAGACCACTCAATAGCGGCATCTCAAATATGGGAATGTTGTAGTTCAAAGGCAATGGAAGGGGGATTTTGGAATAGAACTACAAAACCGCTACGTCTGGCAATTTTACAGATTCGTAATAAGTCCGAAACACATGGTACCGGGTGTGGTGTACAGAAGGGGAAACCCGGCACGCCTCGTACAGTAACAAGTGCTGCTTCCTTGGCTATGGTGTTTGGACATTTCACACACTGGACGCAGAAGTTTAGTGCATAACATGTATGTGATACGGGAATAAGCAGTACAAGCATACGGCGCATTCTTAAAAGAGCTAAAGATTATGAGTATTTACGTCTCAAGATAATTACAAGCAAGTAACGATGACGATTCTGATCGAAGAATCGATACTTGTGAGTGGCTTCTGAAAGGTTAAAGATAACTTGTATTACTCCTGTGATGTTCGAAAAAATTTAGTATTAAAATATTTCTGTTTTCCTTTTCTTGAAGTGTGTATACATCTTTTGGCGAACTCTACCTCTCTCTCTCTCTC
>NC_068985.1:56573962-56582724 GCF_001194135.2 Octopus bimaculoides | reverse complement strand
GAGAGAGAGAGAGAGAGAGAGAGAGAGTTCGCCAAAAGATGTATACACATTTCAAGAAAAGGAAAACAGAAATATTTTAATACTAAATTTTTTCAAATATCACAGGAGTAATACAAGTTATCTTTAACTTTTACATTTACAAGAGATCTTCAAAGTAGTTGTCATTTGCTTCCAGGCGCTTAGTACAGTGAACTGCTGCTTGGGTAACGTTGACTAAAGTGTCCAGTTGGATAACTGCACATGTCGCTCCAACTTCTTCTCGGAGGACCACCAGTGTAGCCGGTTTTCTGCAACACATATCCTTTGGGGTGCCCCAAAGGTCTGCAGGAGTTGAAGCAGGAGAATGTATATATACGTGTGTATGTGTGTGTGTATGTGTGTGCTTATGTGTGTATGTAAGCAGGCATAAATATAGAGCGATTTCCAGATGTTCAGACATCTGACTTTATTTCGTTAGTAAATACTTTTCTACGTCTGCAGTTGCTCAGTAAATTTTACGCTACCAATGTGATTATGAAATAAGTCATGAGTAGAAGACCAATCTTCTCAATATAATTTATTTCCATACAATATACTTCAAGTCATTTTAATACTTCAGTGAAGACGTGTGGGTTAGTGATCAGGGTATTCGGATCACGATCGTAAGGTCAGGAGTTCGATATCCGGCGGCAGGTTGTGACCTAGAGCAAGACACTTTATATCATGTTGGTCTAGTCAACTCAGCTAGCGAAAATGAGTAGTACATGTATTTCTAAAAGTCAAGTTTAATCTTCCTGAGAACTACGTTAACGGCACGCGGTCACTGTGGAGTGCTCAGCCACTTGCACGTTGGTTTTACGAGCAAGGTGATCCGTTGATCGGATCAACTGGAACCCTTGTCGTCGCACTCAAGCGTGCCGGTTAATGCTTCATAAAGTATTAAAATGATTTGCAAACTCAAAATATCTGGTTTCCTCACCTTTTCGAAGGATTTGTTTGTTTCGGGGATAGTTTAAACATTTCAATGTTTTCTTTTCCTCGGTGCATAAATGAAGATATGAATTTTGCAGCATTGCACATGTTGTTGTTATGTTCTTAGTCGTAAATCATTTCTAGGTATTGTCGGGAATATAGATGGACGTCTTCAACTGTTTTAATATACAACATAACAGAGATATTGTTGTATACTCGAAAGTTGTATAAAGCAATTTTTTTCATTTTGTGTGTTTCACTGGCAACAAGTTAAAACACAATAGATCCAACGTAGAAAAGTGTGTTGGTGGCAGCGCTTTTATTCAAATATCCAGATATATTATTGTGTTCCTTTTGTCCTGCATCATTTGTTTCATATTACAGCAGTTGTTGTGTGTTGGCAAGTTATTTTTCAATACCTTTGATTACCCACAATTTCCCGTGGGTCCTTAAGAAAATCAGATATGTGATGTAACATTCAATAATTCAGGTTGTGTGTGTGAGGGAATGATGAAATGGGAATGGGAAAGATGACATGAATGAGTGAATAGATGAGTGAATGAGGGAATGAATGAGTGAATGATGGAGTGAGTGAATGAGCGACTGAGTGAATGAATGAATAAGTGAGTGAGTGAGTGAGTAAGTGAATGAGTGAGTGAGTGAGTGAGTAAGTGAGTAAATGAGTGAGTGAGGTGAGTGAGTGAGTGAGTGAGTGAGTGAGTGAGTGAGTGAGTGAGTGAGTGAGTGAGTGATGGAATGAAAGGATGAACGATTTAGGTAAATGAGTGCCTGAAACTGACGATAATATTAATAATAATAATAATAATAATAATAATAATAATAATAATAATAATAGGCGCAGGAGTGGGTCTATAGTCACAGGAGTGGCTGTATAGGCGCAGGAGTCGCTGTGTGGTAGGAAGCTGCTTCCCAACCACATGGTTCCGGGTTCAGTCTCACTGCGTAACACCTTGGGCAAGTGTCTTCTACTATAGCTGCAGGCCGACCAAGGCCTTGTGAGTGAATTTGGTAAATGGAAACTGGAGGAAGACTGTTGAAAATGTGTGTGTGTGTGTGTGTGTGTGTGTGTGTGTGTGTGTGTGTGTGCGTGTCTGTGTCTGTGTCTGTGTGTCTGTGTGTCTGTGTTTGTCTCCCTACCATCACTTGATACCGATGTTGGTGTATTTGAGTACCCGTAAATTAGCGATTCAGCAAAAGTGACCGATAGAATAAGTACTGGGCTTACAAAGAATGGGTCCTGGGGTCGATTTTTCGACCAATGACAGCGCTCCAGCATAGCCGCAGTCAAATGACTGAAACAAGTAAAAAGAAGAGTAAAAGAAAAGACAACATCAGGAACATGGTGAGGCTGTCAAGATAAAAAAGAAAATAGCCACAGACCTTACCTTACCTCAGTTTTTCAGAGACATTTTACAGAAACTCTAGAGATAACAGCGTAAATAAAGACCTTTAAGAGAAGGTCTCGCGCTCGGCAATAATTCAGTACAGATACAGACCGACCTCCGTTGATATTCTGAGATAGTACCAGTATATAATATTGTAAGGAGAAGGAAAGGGGTAAGCGAAAATAACAAGGTGGTGATGCAGTGCTACTTCGAATGTGTGGCTATAGTTTAAAATCTTTTGCCATGTCTGTTTCTAAAGCTAATATGTTCTTTAGTTATTTCTTGTTCGACGAATAGTTTCAAATGTTCTAGGACAATGATCAAATACTTTATTTACATGTGGTATCAGAGCGATTCTTGATAATTCTCATACATAGGCAGGCATTTCCCTTTGTCTGTGGGTACATATACTGCTGCACACCAATCTGACGGCCACTCTTCATCTCTCCAGATCTCGCGGTAGAAGTTGTGGTATATTGTTATGGTACTCTCTCCTGACACTTGACATGTTCAATCGGCACTGCATCTAGATCTGGTACCTGCCCGTGTTTTGTCTTTGCCGGAGCCCTTTCTAGATCACTTGCTTCTGGTTGATTCTCATACCCTAAATCTGTGTCAGCCACAGATCAAGGAACCATGCGCTTTATTATCCAGGAATCATATCCACAACTTCATAATCGTGAGCCAAACACCCGAATCAGCAGGCAACTTTCCTTCACAACATAAATACTTATTTTAACATGCGCATTTCTACAGATGTTTGAATATTTATGGATCGTTTTTATTGTATGTTTTTGTGTTGCTCGAGTATATAATTACATACATGTACATATATGAATGTCTTTGTGTGTATGAGTATGCGTGTATGCTTATGTAAATAGGTTTCCAAACATGATGCACATATAAACAGAAAATCAGACATATAAATATATGTATGTGTGTGTGAAGAGATGGAAGAAGGAAGATACATCCATGCATACGAACACATATCCAAAGTACGTACATACGTAATTAAATGCTTATACGTAGATTAATCGTTGCATATATCAAGGATCCATTTCGAAGTAAGCCATAAACATAGACTAATCTCATGAAATAGCAATGGAAGATAGCAGAGGGTTAATATTAAACATTAAGTCCACTTAACAATAACGTTGTGGACATTGTATTCATATTCACACTAATATAAAAGAGCGAATACTTATCCATATCTAATATTCGAAATATTGTAATTAAATCAGTTCGGACGTGAATTTGTTGAATACAGCTTGTATAATTCCAATATTCAATCACATTCTGGATTCACAAAAATTTATTTACGCCAACAGTAATCTATCTTAAAATAGCCTTCTGTTAATTCAACGCTAAATCTATTTTTACTCCATAAATTTTATTCATGATTTTAATGATATCGATGATTAAGTTTTATCATCGTTTTATCAGCATCATAGCGATCTTCTACACGTCTTACTGTATATCAACAGCCATTAAGATCTATATCATTTGAATCATCTCCACTAATATATTATTACCTACCGCCACCAACACCATCACTATATATTTTTAAGCCGGCAACATCAGTCACCACAAATATTACAACCAGCATCATCATGACATTAGCTAACAACAATTTCAAAACAAACAACAAACAACACCATCTACGTCAACAATAATGTCATTGATATGAACATTCGAAACACCAATATCACCAGCGCAACTACAACACCAACATCAACACAACCAAAACACCAATACGACCACCAACTACAACACAGACAACTCCAGCTATATTAATGCTATTGCCAGCAGCATTAACTTTCGAAACACTAGATACCAACTACAAGCACCAATACAAAAACAACAACACTAATAACAACACCAACATAGCTCTAATCAAAATATCAACACAACGACAACACCAAAACCTGTAAACAATGACACGACCACCATACGGACATCAACGCAATATCCACATCAACACCAAAAGGACGGCGCAACAAAACAAAAATACCAACCAACATCATCACAACAGCAATATCACCAGCACAACCAACAAAAGTAATACCATAAAAAAAAACACAAACATGAATGCCATCGAAGACATCTCCAACAATAATAGAAACATAAACGTTATCAATAATCATCAATGAATAACATAAGAAGAGAATAAAATGACAGAGAAAACAGGAAGTAATCGATACCTCAATTGCTAAGTGTTGAAATGTTAATGACGTGTCTTATATACAAATAAGATATTTCTTTCTTTCTTTTCGTAGTTGAGAGTAATACTTCTTCGTGGATGCTGAATTGAAGTGGGATATCTAAGAGACAACGGGGATATCTGAAAGACCATGGTAGAAGTAGAATATCTTACGGACACCAGAAAACATAATAGACAAACAAACCGTAGAGATGTAAGTTATACGAGGGACGTATGAAAAGTTTTGAGCTTTCAAGGCCTTTGAGCCATGAAGTCTTGTACCTTCATCAGAAGTTTTGTACCATGTTTTTTTTTTTTTTTGAGGCTCAAGACATTTCATACATCCCTCGTAAAAGCATAACTTACTAATGGGTCACAACGCATGATATTATAGTCAAACTACAGACAAATGTTTAATAAATAGACCACAGAAGAAACATTGGGGTATCTTACGAATAAACTTTAGACGAGCCACAGCAGAATTCATTAGATTTATACAGACTACAGTAGATGATTTACCTTGAAGGAGAGAAAGGTCATAACAGTATATTAGGATTAACCCGAAAGCAATGCAAAAATGAGCATAGCATTTTTTCTTAACTGACATTAAGTTGTTCAAATTGCATATGTTACTGAGTTAATCTTCCCTTTTAGCAAATCTTCATGTTCATCTTCATTGCAGGTTTCAAGAAGAAGCGACACTGCCACTGATTTCATGACAAAGAAGAGGTGTCCAACATCCACAGAAGGCTACACGCTGTTTGTGCAGAAAGATGAAGTAGTCTGAATACAAACCAAACAATTGGAGACCATCAATACAAATCACCAGTGAGTGGCTGAATTGATTGACACAAGCAGACGAGTTACAATCCGAGAGCTTGAGCACAACTGGGCTCTGGTCACAATGTATTACAGAAGATAATGGAAGATTTGTGATATTGGAAACTTATAACTTGGCAATTGACATCTGATTTGAATTAGAAAGGAGTAGAAAGCTGTTCTGATCTGTATAAAGCATCTAAAGCAAAAGAAATCGTTTTTTTTCTTTCTTTCTTTCTTTCTTTCTTTCTTTCTTTCTCGATTAAATGACAGGGTGTGAAACGTGAGTGTACATTTAGGAATCAAGCATCAGATTTCTTCTCCGCAGCGTAAGAAGTTCAAACTCCACTGTTCAGTAGAGAAAGTCATGATAACAGCATTTTGAGGATGACTTGATAACGTTGTTGTACATTCAAATGGTACATTTTAACACTCAGAAAATTTAGAGTAGCCGTTAGGAGGACTAGATCGGAGGAGAATTTGGAAAAAATCCACATGTTTCATGATAATGTACAACCACACTCATCTTTGGCAACAATTGGCAAATTAGGATCTCAGTGCCATCTACCTCCACTGTACTGTCTGCATCTAGTACCCTTTTATTTATACGTCCAATAAAAGATAACATTCGGAGACAACAATTTAATGATGCAGAGGAGGTAAATGTGGTTGGAACAAGTGGATACAGCAGTGTACACCTGAAGTTTTTCAAAGATGACTCAAGAGTTGGCTTGAACGATGGCGCAAATGCATCACCTGTGATGAAGATTATGTTCTGTATCATCTTTTTTATGGAGCAAGAATTTACTCTACTGATACGTGCAAGTTGACTGTCCTAGTTCAGTTACTAAAAAATTATGTCTAGTTTTACATTACTTTCAGAACTCTCGAAAATAAAAGATATAGATCACAGTACACTAATTTACAGGGCAGACAGCATTCAAATATATTGTGGGTAGATACACCACAGAATAGGGTACTGAAAGCCCACAGAAGACTATAATTCAAACAGAGAAGTCAGAGCAGAATGACACAGAAAAATATTTTAACGAATAGACTATAGTGCAATAACCTACAGATATATCAAAGCAATAAATCTAGAGACACATCAGCTATATTACAGTATCATATAAATATAAAGACGACAGAGGAATATCTTACAGGACAGGCAGACGACAGTAGTTTATTTTACATCAGAGACAGACAACAATAGACTGTTTTCTATGTTCGATCGCTTTAGATTTAGAAAGAGACGACGATAAAAATAATTTTCAGGTAGATTATAGCAGAGTATGTTATAAATTGAAGGAAAATAGTAGAAGAGCTCAAAGATAGCCAGATTGCATTAGCTTATCTAACAGACAGATCGCAGTAGGGTTACTCACAAACCACAGTTAAATATATTGAATATATTATAGACATTTGAATATGTGATCAAAGTTGAATCAAACGTGAACATCGTTGAATATGTGATCATGTATCTCAGAAAGGTATTACACTTATAGACGAAATCAACTGATACTGTCTCCAATATAGAAATTTTTTCACAGATACTGAGATTTTGTTATGGCATTCACCATAACTAAATTATTTGCAGCCAAAGAGGCAAAGTCTAATCTGTTGCACGACTTCGTGTTAAAACGAGCAAAATCTCTTAGAAATCACATCATTCAGTCTTAAATATAAGCACATATAAGATAAGGTAATCCTATATATATATTATTTTATATAAATATTAGGATAGGCATGACTGGAGTACATTCAATCTTAGGTCTACTTTAATCATGACTGGTCTGGCTAAACAAAAGCACAAAAGGATGGCGGTATATCGGTAGAATTGTTACAGCACCCTATATAATGATATAATGACACGCGTAATTTGTTTCGTCTGCCATACGAGTTCAAATCGCGCCGCGATCAATTTTACCGTTTTTTCTTTCCTTCGGAGTCGATATAAAAATGTAACAATCCAGGGCGAGAGATTGGTAGAACTGTAAGAACGCTGAATGTCTTGTGTTATTTATTACTGCTCATTGGGTTCTGAGTTCGAACTCTGCCATTGCTTAGACCTATGGTAGACATAATCCGTCAGCCGACTTAACAACACTCTGCTGCAAGCATTTGGGACAGGATTCCGGTTTGGAGATAGCTCTTTTCCTCCCACTGATAAGAGATTATGTCACAGTTCAAGGATAGTGCCCTCTCTCAGGACTAAAATATAAAATAAACATTATAGTTTTTTTTTTTAAATTTAATGCTTTATCTCTTAATTCATTCAGTCATGGGATTGCGGTCAAACTAAGGTTTTGCCCTGGCGGGTTTAAGTCGAACAAGTTGAAAACAGTATTTAGTGTTGTAAGTCTGGTACATATTATATATGTATATATGTATGTGAGAGAATTTGGTGAAAGGAAACAGGAAGAAGTTCATCGTGTATATATATATGCGTATGTGTGTGTGAGCCTTTGTGTATGTGTGTGTGCATAGGCGCATATATATATATACGTGTATGTGTGTGTGTGTGTGTGTGTGTGTATGTGTGTGTGTGTGTGTGTGTGTGTTTGTGTGTGCGTGTGTGTGTGTGTGTGCGTGTGTGTCTTTGTCACTATTTATCCCCCACACCACTTGACAACCAGTGTTGGTATGCTTACGCCCACGTAAAGTAGCGGCTCCGAAAAACAGACCGATAAAATACGTACTAAGTTTAAGAAATAAGTCCTAGGGGCGATTTTTGCGACTAAAACCCTTCAAAGGGTTGTTCTAGCATGGAAGCAGTCATATGGCTGAAACAAGTAAAAATAAAAGCATATATGTATATATATTATAGAACTAATACATTTCTAAATCTCTCAGAGAGATTTATGCAGTAGCAGCACGATAAAGTGATAGTATGTTGTCAACTTAATGTGACAGTTCCATGGAAGGGAAGAATGTTACTGTTATTTAGCCCTAGGAAACACCGTCCAATAGGAAACGGTGTTTTCTAGGGCTAAATAACAGTAATATTCTTCCCTTTCATGGGACTGTCATATTAAGTTGACAACATACTATCATATATAGTTTATATATGTGTGTGTTTGTGTGTATACATGCATGTATGTATGGATGGATGGATGGATGGATGGATGGATGGATGGATGGATGGATGGATGAATGGATGGATGGGTCGATTGACTGATTGATTGGTTGATTGCTTTTATAACCTGGTAAAGATGAGCCAGCCGAAATTTTGAACTCACTGTTAATCTTGCCTTTCTATTGAGTAGTCCTTCAGTTTAATATGGAAGCTTTTTTTTAATATATAACTTAAGATAGAAACAAATATTCATATGGATGTGTTTGTGTGTACGTATGTATGTATCTATGTATGTATGTATATATATATA
>NC_068985.1:56572276-56573556 GCF_001194135.2 Octopus bimaculoides | reverse complement strand
TATATATATATATATATATATATGCATGTATGTATAGATAGTATAGACAGATAGAGTGAAAGAGAGATGAGAGGGGAGATAGAAGGAGGAGTGAAAGATGCAAATGATATTTCACAAGTTCTGACATATAATTATAATTATCTCCAGCTTTGTACGGAACAACAGCTAAAAATACTGGGGGCATAAGGGTCGAAAAGCGTAATCGAAAAACATCGGGAAAAACTATAAAAATTGTTATTAAAAATATTAATTAATTCTATCACGTAAAGGGAAATTCCACAATAAAGAAATATATAAACCACACGAACTACCGGGACACGTGAGACTATACGTACTAAATCAATTTCTACTTATACATAATAAATGTAAATTGAATAAACATTGTTACAAAGTAATATTCATATTGATGGAAAAATATATAGGATAATTGTGCACGGGAATATAAAAACTCAACCAAATAAGAAAATGTGAAGTGTATAGAGTTATAAGTATCAAAATACAAAGAATACGTATAAGAATAGAATAATGATAAAACAACTAAATGTAAAAGATCATCTCTGTCTAGTATTGTTTCAGATGTTTTTGTGTTTGCTATTTTCGTATTGTTTTATAGAATGTTGTTATTGCTTTGGCAGTTCCGTGTTTCTCTTGGAACTTCACAGTGTGTGTGTGTGTGTGTGTGTGTGTGTGTGTGTGTGTGTGTGTGTCTTTTACTTGTTTCAGTCACTTGGCTGTGGCCGTACTGGAGTACAGCTTGGAAGATTTTCGTCGAACGACACGACTCCAATAATTATTGTTTTTATGTCTTGTACTTTGTCTATCGATTTCCGTTACCGAATCATTAAATTAAGGTGACATAAATAAAGGTGTTTTGACTCTTATTTCTAGCAATACTAGTGCTGATTAATGCCCTTTGTCGCTTTAGTGACGTATATATTTCTGTTTTTAGGTTATAATTTTCACTTTTACTGCTTATGGAGTCAGCGTATGATTTCAACAGAAATCTTATAAATTGACAAAGTTTAATCCTAGGCGCAGTGACAGTCACCGATGAACATTAAAATGCGAAATCATCGACGATCTCAAGGAAGCTGTGTCTCCCTTGTCAGTCACTAAGATAGTGATTTCCGTAGCATCGAGTTGTTTTGACTCTTTATTTCAAGCAATACTGATGTTGATTGGTGCCCTCTGTCACTTTAGTGATGTGTGTGCGTGTGTGTGTGTGTCTGTGTGTGTGTGTGTGTGTGTGTGTGTGTGTGTGTGTGTGTGTGTGTGTGTGT
>NC_068985.1:56569680-56572151 GCF_001194135.2 Octopus bimaculoides | reverse complement strand
GGTCATAGGATCGCGGTTTCGATTCCCAGACCGGGCGTTGTGAGTGTTTATAGAACGAAAACACCTAAAGCTCTACGAGGCTCTGGCAGGGAATAGTATCGAACCCTGCTGTACTCTTCCACCACAACTTT
Source organism: Octopus bimaculoides (assembly GCF_001194135.2). Classification (NCBI taxonomy): domain Eukaryota; kingdom Metazoa; phylum Mollusca; class Cephalopoda; order Octopoda; family Octopodidae; genus Octopus; species Octopus bimaculoides. The sequence continues at coordinate 56,572,020 of NC_068985.1, read as the reverse complement.
CTCTCACTCTTACTTCCTGTTTCTGTTGTGCCTGTAATTCAAATGGGCAGCCTTGTCACACTGTGTCACGCTGAATATCCCCGAGAACTACGTTAAGGGTACACGTGTCTGTGGTGTGCTCATCCACTTGCACGTTAATTTCACGAGCAGGCTGTTCCGTTGATCGGATCAACTGGAACCCTCGACGTCGTAAGCGACGGAGTGCCAACATGTATGTATGTATGTATGTCTAGATATTATTTGTACGCAGGCGCCGATGTAGATACCTTTTTAGTTGAAACTTTTTTCTGCCTGTCTATTCGTGTATTGCCTCTTTTTCTTCTTGCCCTTCTGTTCCTAATAACTAACTTATAGATACATAGTGAGTCCTAAAAAGAAAAACGACAAAAAAACAACAAAAAACAACAACGCGAGGACGTGATACAGATATAGTGTTACTGGACGCTCGGGAAATGAAAGAAAGAGAATTTGACGTTTCGAGTGGAACTCTTCGTCGGAAACATAGGAAAGTCCAAAGAACGGAAGACGGAGGAAGAAAAAATCGCCAACGATATCCACGAGGTTGCTACTTCTTGACCTCATATCGTTAACACATCTTTTCCACCATCTTCAATATGTCGTATATTTCTTTTCGGCTCCTGATTTTACTTTCCCCGTGTCTTCTTTCACTCCTTTTTTATTTACCTTTCTATCTTCTTCTCCGCCTCCTTTTTGTCGTTACTTTTCAACCTTACTTCTCTTTCACGATTATCCTTTCTTCTCTCTTTTCTTTTTCTTTTCTTTACTTATTTTTGGCGTATATTTTGTTATTTCTTTGTTTACTTATTTTATCTAATCTACAACGTTTTAAATTTTACTTCTTAATTTTAATTTTAATATTCAGTTCTTTCAAAAAGAGCACCTCCTTTTACACTCCTATTATATTCCTTTTATATATTTGCAATGGTCTTCTGAACAAAGTCTATTTTATTTATATTTTCCTCGCTTTTCCGTAATGTTTTATCGATTTAATTATCGTTGATATTTTTTCCCCCAACTAAAGTTTACTCTATTGGCAGCCCGCCTTAAACCGTTATATATATATTTTTTAAATCAATTACCTAGTCAGGTTGAAATGCTCATTCGTGTGAACTCTAATATTATTTTATATTATTATTATATAAGGTGTTGAGTTAGTACAATCCTTCGCATGCCAGGCAAAATGCTTAACGACATTTCGTCTGTCGTTACGTTCTGGGTTCAAATGCCACCGAGGTCGACTTTGCCTTTCTTCCTATCGAGCTCGATAAAATAAACACTGAAGTCGATTTAATCGACTTACCCCGTACACCGAAATTGCTAGCCTTGCGCCAAAATTTGAAATCTATATTATTATATAAGGAAGCGAGCTGGTAGAATCGTTAGCACGCCGGGCAAAATGCTTAGCGGCTTTCGTCGGTCTTTATTCTCTGAGTTCAAATTCCACCGAGGTCGACTTTACCTTTCATTGTTTCGGTTCGATAAAATGAGTAATAGCTGACCACTGGGGTCGATGTAATCAACAAAACCCCTCCACCGAAACTGCTAGTCTTGTGCAAAAAGTTTAAACCCATTATTATAGCATTATATTATGTAAACTTACATCAGTATTATCACAGCTGTTTGAAGAACGGTCACGTGAAACCTGTGTAACAGTTTCTGAAGATTTCTTTCGATTTTATTAAAAATGTAGATATAGATAGATACATGCAAACAGCAACAATAGAACTCAATATCTGAGTATATGTATATTTTTATTAATATTTAGCAGAAGCAGCAGAGTGACTCAGGGCCAATAATCACTCTGTTTCATCTGCTAAATATCAATAGACATGCATAGCTACAGGTATGTATGCGTATTTATATATGTGTGTATATATACATATATATACACATATATAAGTTCTTGTAGCCCAGCTCCTGGCGTGCTCGAGGGCTAGATGTAATTCGAGCGGAATTACTTCATACTGATAGGAGGCCAGTGCGTATAACTGGCGTCCAAAAACCAGTTACTTGCAAATAGTAGATACTCGTCAGCCTGAAAGGCAGTCCGGTTCAGAGAAGGAATCTCTGATATCAAGGCACCGCTACCGAGCGGGCTGGCGAGAACAGGGCAGCCCCCATTATATGAGACATCCGTCTACCCGCTAGATTCCAATGGTGCACCTGTGAAGGCCCATGGCAAATGAGTGGGCCTTCTCATCACAACACACGATCCACCCTAAACAAAATCACGCGGAAGCCATTTGTGGCTTGAACAACGAGCTATCCCGCTCCCTTTAATATGTGTATGTATACGTATATGCACGTGTATGTATTATA
>NC_068985.1:56565117-56569570 GCF_001194135.2 Octopus bimaculoides | reverse complement strand
TATATATATATAGTATTGTGTATGTGTGTGTAGTTGATATATATATATATATATATATATATATACATATTAATATTTGGCTGAAGTAACAGAGTGACATTGGTACGAGAGTTTTGTGCGTTGGCATTTATAAAATTATATATCTGTGTATGTGTGAATATATATATATAGTAAAATACAATACCCAACTAAATGTGGCGGTCCCATACAGGATGATGCTACTGATGTTTTTAGCCACAGGAGGACATCTCCTCCAGTTGGCTAACAATACACTGTCTGTGACCGATTAGTATGTACGAGGGGAGATCATGTGTATATATACACATTCATACATACAAGCATACATACATACATACATACATACATACATACATACATACATACATACATACATACATGCATGCATGCACGCATGCATGTATGCATGCACACATATACACTCATACACCCTCACACATTCATATATGGTCTTTTGTCCAAACAGAAACCCATGCTTTAAAACAGCCTTCCTTCTCCCGGCCTGATCTCGAATCCAGTGCTGCTGTACATAGGTTACGTTGATCTGCAATCTAATAATAGCCACGTCAGTTCGTCACCAATATCGATCTACACTGATCGAGTGAACAACGTATGTTAGGTGCTTAACGAGATGTGTTATGAGTCGAATAATAGATTTTGAAATGCAATGAGTTTATGAGAAATCGAGTTTAAAATTGGTCACAGTTTGTATGGTGTGGTGTCGGAGCTCTTCTAATGTTGCAACCGGCCTATATGAGGGCTTGATTGTGCCCTACGACATGTCACGTCTGGTACCACCGATTCAAATTAGGAAAAAATGCTCCATTGCCTGAAGAAGAAGAAGAAGAAGAAGAAGAAGAAGAAGAAGAAGAAGAAGAAGAAGAAGAAGAAGAAGAAGAAGAAGAAGAAGAAGAAGAAGAAGAAGAAGAAGAAGAAGAAGAAGAAGAAGAAGAAGAAGAAGAAGAAGAAGAAGAAGAAGAAGAAGAAGAAGAAGAAGAAGAAGAAGAAGATAATGCGCTCTGATAAAACGTTTGAACAGAAGAACAGTTTATTTCTTCTTATAGATAAGCAAACCTTTTTACGAATCTAAACAGAAGACAGTGCTAATGAGAAGAAATCTTGGAGAGTGAATGGCTCGGATCATCGATCGGAACAATTTAGCTGACAGCTGTCATGATACATATATAGCAAATGGAATCGCTAAATCCTTTGCAGATCTTGGTTTAAATCATTGACAATTTATTATTACTTAGTAAAATTCAATAAAAGTAAGTCTGTCAAGAAAATATGACTGACATAAATTCTTTATAAATAATTGTTTATTCATTCCTACGAAGTTTCATCTTCGAAATCACACGCCGTAATTTTTACAATCCAGATTGAAGTAAATATAAAAAGGAAAACGATATGATATAATAATCAATAAAACAGGATAATTACTTTTCTATCTGATACCTTCAATAAGTCTCCATTGAGTATTTAGAATAGAAACGGAGAAGCGGAGGTTAATGGAAATCTTAAATTCTAAGAATCGGCTGCTAGGTTCAAAATGGAGTTAGTTGTGTGTCTCTCTCAGTGAACATTGCTTTGAAATGAAAAGCAGTATTGGCTGACTGGAAATTAAATGAATTAATGAAATCGCAGGGTAGGGTCATTGTAGTTAAATGAAGGGCTACTAATGTGCAGAGGTTAATGGAATTCAAATAACCTAATAGTAGACCGCTCTATTAGAAACGGTGCTGTATATCTCTCAGAGAACAGTGCTTTAAAATTCAAATGAATTGATAGCCAGGAATGAAATGAATAACTTGAGGGATCACTGCGATAAATGAGAACGATTTGGATTTTGTATAGCGGATTTTCAAGCAAGGACATAAAACGAGTCTTTAACTTCATATAGAATATTCTCCACGTATATGAATATATCTTTTTTTATCTTTATCATAACATTATATTGTAAAGAGTTCAACGCATCAAAAGAAAGTAATCGCTGTTCGGTTAGAAATATAAAGCTGTCATTTATCAAATATTAATGTATACATATAAAGCTTTCCCTTACTATTACTACTATTGCTGCTATTGCTGCTGTTGCTGCTGCTGCCGTTAGTGCCGCTGCTACTGCTGCCATTGCTGCTACCACTACAGCTGCTACTGCTGCTACTACTACCACCACATTTCATAATAATTGTTTCTAATATGGACACAGAAAGCGGTGCGATTGCGGAATTGTTAAAACGTTGGACAAAGTGATTAGCCACATTTCTTCCGACTCTTTGCGGAATTCAAATCCCGCCAAGGTCAACTTTGTGATACATCCTTAGGGATCGATAAAATAACGTACCAGTTAAGCACTTGGGTCGATGTAATCGACTTTCCCTTCCAAATTGCTGCTTTTGAACCTTGCAACGATCCGGCATCCCGTTCAGTGAAAATATTGTGGTCTTGGTCGCTCATACGCCATGGAAACTCTCTAACTTTAACTTGTGACGTGTGGACCTCAAGACAAAAAAGCAGACACAAGACCAAGAGTACTTAACTAGTATTTTATTTTAATGGCCAGGAACAGATGAACGGCAAAATTGAACGCGGCAGTATTTGAACTCAGAACTTAAAGTGTCAAGACAAATCGCACCAAATAGTATTGTCGGATGACATTACGGTTCTGACAATTCATTGTTCTTACAATAGTATTATTAACAATTATTTTTTCTATTGAGATAGTAATCATAATTGTTCTAATATGACAAGACTAAATTTGGTGAGAGTTTACAGAGTAAGCCCGGTAAACAAAACATAACACACGAGAAACAAAGACTAAATCTCCAAATATAGAAGGAAATGATAAACTCCTTTAAAAAATCAGCCACATTCATCTAGATACATCGATGTGCAGGCCGTTCAACAAAACCTCTCTCGACCCGATGATGGTCACCCGATAAAACCACGGATCATGAAACCGACTGCAAGTTTAGTACTGGTGCCGTCACCCATGTCGTCCTCTATATTCTAGGCTGTAGCCTTTAGCAAATGTTTGGTACGACAGTCGAAATTTAAGAGGCCACATGTTGGAAGTCACATCGAGTGGACAATGCAGCAGTAACCAGAGTCCCAATGGAATACACATGACCTCACTCGACGAACTGCTCGATTCAGGTTTCACCCATCATGGCCAGTGCCCGAAAGATTTACAGGAAAAAATAAGGCACTAAGACATCGTTCACGAGACTCACACCACCCAAAACTGTCAAATACGACGGGAAATGTTATGCGTATAACCATGATAAACTCCATGGAGTCCGCACGGAACCACCCATCTCTCCTGTTGTTTACTTATTGGTTCACGTCAAGATATTGTTTCATAAAAGAGGATTTAGAAGATAGTAAATAGGTTTCTCGGACTACTTGAGTTTATTCAACCAGTTCTTCGATCAAATCACAGAGTTCTTTTGAGTCTTACTGATTATAAATTGCATTCTCCTTACCTCGTTGAACTTCTAACCTTACCTTGTATATCACACATCCGGCAGTGGACTCTACCACATTGAGATGCCGATTACTTTGTCGTTGATATTGTACTAGATCTACTGGTGAATTACGGTCATCCTGACGACGTGTGTCCACTGAAGTTTTTTCTCTTATTTACGGTAACGCGTTCTACCAGAGGCTGATCGCTTTTTTCCAGGCCAAGAATAAAATTGAGTGGCGATATAAACTATAATCGATTTCCACATTCACGTTATTAGCTGTACAATCATCCCTGTCAGAAAGGGATGTCAGAAAGTTGTCGATGTAATCTATATTTAGTGACTGTTATATAATGAATATAGCGGACAATTATTTAGTTGACTCATCTAGAGTGACAAATCAATTCTTTATTTACAAGACATCATAACTATGCAGTTGATAAACCCATGTACAGTGACATCACAATTATGCCGGTGATAGACATAACTAGAGTGCTATCAAAATATTTATTTGATTAACCCAAATTAAGTCACAACGCAGACCAAACTAGAATGATAAAAGGATCATGCAGACGATAGACGTTTCCTGTCAGTGAAGCCATTGGTTGATGTAAATTGTTCTTAACTAGTCAAGAGGGCATCAAACTAGGATTTTGCAAAACATCGTTGTAAAGTTTTGTTAGCAGTTCATGGCTCTCTGGGAAGGCATTCAACCAGAAGTTAGGAATTTTATCCTTTCCTGGAGACTTCCATTTGCTTGACCTCCTGAGAGCAGATCTTATATCTTCTACCTTGACCCCCTCCCACTTTTGCTCCTCTAAGGAGTCTAGGTCTGTAGATATTCTATCAATCCAAGGGGCCTTTTCATTGTGTGTTTTATCTTCTGCCCAGATTTTATTCCAAAATTCTTGCACTTCTTCTTTTGATGGGACAGACTTTATTGTTACTGGTGTTTTCCCTATCTTCCTGTA
>NC_068985.1:56562423-56562737 GCF_001194135.2 Octopus bimaculoides | reverse complement strand
TATATATATATATATATATGTATGTATGTATTTATGTATACGTAAATACATATACATAGATTGACTATGTACATAACGTAGGTATACGTATATATGTGTATATGTGTGTGTGAGTGTGTGTGTGTGTGTGAGTATATATAAGCATATGCATGTATATGCATATATACATACACATATGTACAGAGATATAACCATATACATATTCATACATATGCACACACATATATATGTATGCGTATGTATATATATATCTATCTGTGAGTATATATATATCTATCTGTGAGTATATATATATATATATATATATATATATA
>NC_068985.1:56559414-56562348 GCF_001194135.2 Octopus bimaculoides | reverse complement strand
TATAGAGAGAGAGAGAGAGAGAGAGAGAGAGAGAGAGAGATACATACAATATATATATGTATGTATGTATGTATGTATTACTTGTGGCATTTTATTCGGTTTATTCAGCAAAGTTCATGTAGATGGTTTCATACTTTTGTTATTTTGTTTCGGAAATTGATAAGAAGGAGGAAATATTTAAACGATATGTTGTGAGTAAGAAATGTTCAGAAAAAGAAAACGAGTGTGAAATATAATAAAATAGATGTATGTAGAAAATGAGTGATGTTGAGTAAATAGAACTCTGCCAAAAGATATATAAAATATTGGCTGACGAAGTAAGCATTTGGAAGGGACGAGAGTTAAGTGATTGACAAAAAGGGAGATAAGCAGTGAGATAGAAATAAAATTAGATATTAGAGAGAAAGTGAGATGTCTCTACAGGACGTTAGATTTTAATAAACTGCCGGCGAAATGTAAGTAAACGCCATCTTGAGGCAGTAAAAGAAAATGTAGGTGGACTTCCGACATCATACTGACATGTTGTAATTATTTGACACGGAGTTCTGATATATATTAGGGAAATAATATAGCGAAATACCACGCTACAATTTTATTTTAGTCTGTTTCCTGCTCTCTTTCTCTTTCGTTCTCTCTCTTTCTCTCTCTCTCTTTGTCTTTCTCTCTCTCTCATTCTTCATTTTAATCATACGTATGAACCATACACAGACACGTAAATGTATATATATATATATATATATATATGTGTGTGTGTGTGTGTGTGTGTGTGTGTGTGTGTACGTATACACACATATATATATATATATGTACACATACATATACACTCATATATATGTATATATACATGTATACATATATATACAAACACATATATACAAACTCATATATGTATCTATATGTATATATGCATAGATTTGATAGATAGTTGAATAGACATGCAAACTGATAGATAGATGTGTCTGCATGCGTGTATGTACGTATGTATGTATGCATCTACTCATGCATGTCTAGTGGTCTCGTTTGTTGTAAACGATAGATGAAGATTCAACAATAACACAAGTTCGTATTTAGTCACCGGTTTGCTGAACAGTCTACTCAGATGATTTGTTTGTAGGGAACAAAATTTTGTGCCTTTTAGAAAGTCAATTTATTTCTTTAGTTTACTCTGCTGTAAATGGGTACCAGCGACATTTGGTGCAGCCTGCTTTCCCTTCACCTGCCATGTTTTAAATTTTCCATCGAGCTAAGGGTGGAGCGAGAGATTGTCTGTCTACTCCTGATTACATATGTATCTAAAACAGCGACCAAAAGTGAGATACAAATTATACTTACTTACAAGTGAGAGCTAAGCTTGATATGCATGTTTTATGTATACAGATAGAGGCAGAGAGAGAGAGAGAGAGAGAGAGAGAGAGAGAGAGAGAGAGAGAGACGCACGCATACATATACACACGAATATATCGTATTCATATTAAGTCGAGTAATGGAATAGCAGAATTGTGAGAACTGAAGACAAAATAATTTACGATATTAAGTTATGTCGCTTCACGTTCTATGCCTTTGCTTGAAATTATTTACGTTGGCGGGATTATTCGAATGTCAAACACAATCTCTTGTGGTATTCTGTCCTATTCTTTACGTTCTTAGTTCACATGTCGACGACATCAACTTTATCTTTCATCCCTCCGTAGTCAATGAAATAAAGTAACAGTCAAGTACTAGTATCGATTTAATCGACGAACCTCCTCACCAAATTTTTTTGCACTTGCTTCCCATCAACCACTGCAGTCGATGTAATGTACTTACACCCTCCCGCTAAAACTGCTGGCCTTTTGCCAAATTTTGAAAGCACACCGGGGAAAATGCTTAATGGCATTTCGTCCGTGTTTATGTTCTGAATTCAAATTTCCGCTGAGGTCGACTTACCTTTTCAATCTTTTGGGTTGGTCGATAAATTAAGTGTCAGTTGATTACAAGGGACAACTGTAATCGACTAGGCAACTCCCTCACGGTGTCAGGCCTTGTATCTGTAACAAAAAGGGTTGTTGTTGTTGTTGTTGAGGTAGTGAGTTGGCAGAATTGTTAGGACGCTGGAAAAAATGCTTAGCGGTATTTCGTCCGTCGCTACATCAAATTCCGCCGAGGTCGACTTTGCTTTTGATCCTTTCGGAGCCGATAAATTAAGGAGCAATGAAACACCGGGATAAATGTGATCGACTAGTCCCTTGCCCATAAATTTCATATAATTTGTGCCTTTAGTAGAAATTGTTATTATTATTATTATTATTATTATTATTATTATTATTATTATTATTATTATTATTGTTATCATTATCATCATCATCATCATTACCATCATTATCATTATTATTATTCATATACCCACAGCAGATTAGACTGTCGGAAAATAAAAATTCCTAGCATCGGGCCACAAGTAAACTTAGATACCAAGAACCTGCTTCAGTATCAAAGCTGACCCAAGCAAAACTATTTCCTGGAGCTGTACTAAACTTTCCATAGTCTCTATAATTCAATGTCTAGGTTCATATTCATACCATTTATCAGTATGGTCAAATCCTAGCTTTCTACTTAACTCCCAGTTGATTATTATGATGTTTTTTTATTACCATCAATATTGTTATTATTATTCTTTTATACTTTCACTTGTTTTACTGGAGCACCGCCTTTTGTCGAACAAATCGACACCAGGACTTATTCTTTGTAAGCCTAGTCCTTATTCTATCCGTCTTTTATGCCGAACTGTTAAGATACGTAGACGTAAAGACACCAACATCGAATGTCAAGCAATGGTGGGGGTACAAACTCAGACACACACAAATACACACACACAAACGCACACATACACATACACACTCACACACAAACACACACACACACACATACATATATATATATATATATATGTATGTGTGT
>NC_068985.1:56554992-56559404 GCF_001194135.2 Octopus bimaculoides | reverse complement strand
TTCCGTCTACCAAATCCACTCACAAGGTTTTGGTCGACCCGAGGCTATAATAGAAGAGACTTGCCCAAGTTGCCACGCAATGGTACTGAACCCAGAACCATGTGGTTGGGAAGTAAGCTTCTTACCACGCAGTCACGCTATTATTATTATTACTATTTTTAATGTTAATATTTTGTTATTATTATGAAGGATATTTGAAATAAAAGCTATGGGCTGAATATCTAGGGTATTTTGCTACAGTTGTATATTAATATGTGTATTTTGTGTTTTTAACACGCAGATTGCTATTTACTTCAATTGGGTTATAAATGTGCTATGGTGGGACCGGAATGTGAAGGATAAACCCAACATTTTCTCTGCATGCTGTAAAAGACGACCAAAAGAGGTTGAGTACGCCTATACTGGGATAATATTCGCCTAGCTTACATATATATAATGCATTTTTAACATGTTTATGACGAGACATTCTCTCACACTAAAACAATAGCAACATACCTGTCAGTGGCGTATAAAATATATAAGTACGATACAAGAATGGCTATAGAAATTTGAAGTTGAAGGCACAACATGTAATATAAGGTATTTACACAAATATTTCGTTTAACTGAATGCGACATCATACTCGATAGGGCAATGAATCTGAATATGCCTAAAATATACATGTGGCTGACATGTATAATATATGAAACACTAGTCATTAGTTTATAACTAATTTCATTTAAGTTTATCAAAGCTTAACAAAATTGCGTCAAATGGCCTCCAGTGAATAACATTTTCCGTCAATTTTGCAGACCATGAAATTAATGCATACTACTTTAGTAGACTATATATTTTGTTGTTCTTTTTTTAACCCGTTTCTAATTCAATTATATATACGGCGAAATTTCAAAGAAACTGCTCGCTTCAACACGCGTATTGATGTGATCAACCGCTAAGTGAATCTGTCTACAGTAAATTGATTTGTAAATTTCACTTGTAACGACATCACTGAAGAGAACAATGTCATACAATTAACTTCAGCAATATTATATTAACAACTGGTAATTATTTTCGTCGAATCAATATTATATAGATATAATGCGTTGGAGAACTGAGCACACTCAAATGTACTCACCTGTGTGCGCGCCCACAGATGCTCACATGCACAAATATACAACACGCACACACACACACACACACACACACACACACACATACACACACATTACAGTAATACTCAGATACTTTATCACTCGCATCGAATTGGGCCTATATACACAAACGTTTCTCAGTATACCGGGGGAATAAATTGTTATCTAAATTATTCATAAATGAAAATAACAGACAACACATTATAACAGATATATTTACCAAAATTACACAAAAGTATCTTGAAATACTAAAGAACAAATTTATTCAATAAAATCGCCATTGTCTTCTACCACGCCCTCTAGATGACTTCGGAGTCTTCTGCAAGTCTTCTGAACGGTCTCCTTGTTTAAGTTGGTGAATTCTGATATAATCCTTGCCTTCAGGTCAACTTTGGTTTGAAAAGGAATTTTGTTGGTCTCTCGCTCAACTGCGCCCCACACAGAATAATCAAGGGGTTTGCAGTCTGAGGAGTTAGATGGCCAGATGTTAGGGGTGATGTGGTGGCCGAAATTCTCTGACATCCATGGCTGGTTTCTCCTGCTTGTCTGGCATGGTGCAGAGTCCTGTTGCCAGACATAGGGTCTTCCAGCAGCCACTCTTTTGACTCAGGGCAGCACTACCTCATCCAGGCATTTGATATAGGTCTCCGTATTGAATCTAAGGCCGTGTGGGAAGATGAATGGAAGCATAATGTCGCCATCATTAGTGAAGACTCTAAGCACTATGATGTTGACTGGATGTTTAATTTTCATGTACATGTTTTGGAGACATGGCAAACCAACTGTTTGCCATGTCTCAATGTTTTTGGGCACATGGCAAGCCAACGGTTGTTCTGTGTATTCACTCTCTGATTCTGACAGAAATATTTTGTTGCAGGGGATGTTTGAGGTTGTTCAAAAGCTTCGTAGTGCGGCTTTTCCTCTTATCCTTGATGGCTTGGGATAAAAACTGACCCTTTCTCATTTTGTACGAGGAATACTGAATACCTTCATGCACTACCTGTCTGATAAGAAACTCAGACATTCCCATGTCACTGGCGATGGACCTAATTGACTTGGAGGGATCGTTGTCAATCATGGCCGGGATCCCACCAATAAATTCAGGAGTACTTTTCTTATCAGAACGTTCACAATGAGTTTTTCGAGTTGCCGTACCAACATAATCACCATTAGACTCATCCAACTCTTCTGCACTCTTCTTCATTAGACTCATCCGAATCTTCTGCACTATCCTAAGGTTGACACCCAAACACTGTGTTTGTATTGGAACTTCTGGCACGAATGCCAAGCAATACAGCATGTCGTTACCAAATTTCTAGCAGAGTTATTTGTGTCATGGTGCTGTTGTTTTCACAGATGGTGCCCACCTGACCCTACTATACTATGTTGTCGACAAAATCAACAACAAATAATGCGCATACGCGAAATTAAAAATATAAAATGGCAACAATTTACGCATCGCAACTTGAAGCGTAAATTCAAATAGATAGATAGATAGATAGATAGATAGATAGATAGATAGATAGTGACAACGGAATATATTCAGCATATTTTGCTTTATGAGTTCAAAAAAAACAACAACGCAACAGAAAGTGCGAAGAATATTAATGCAATATAGGGGGGATCAGCCAATAAGCATAAGCCAGTGTCAACGGTGGTTCCAGAAATTCCGAGTCAGTAACTACAGCCTAGAAGACAAGCCTCAAAAGAAGTTACATCATAATATAAAATCCATCATCATCAGGTAAAATTTTAAACAAGTACGTAAGATTTTAAACATCGACCCCGACATAGCCAACATTAGCTGGACAAGTGATGCATTTGAGTTCTACTTCCGAACATATATATATATATATATATATAGGTAAATTGAAAATTAGAGGTAATACTTGACAATTGTAAGTACCTGTGTATTCCAGCTAGTGGTTGCGGTGAAGGAATAAATTGTAAATCCAAAAGAAAAAAATAACAACAAATCCTTTGTAGTTTTGTTGTTATTTTTTTCTTTTGGATTTACAATTTATATATATATATATATATATATAGGAGAATTAGATGTAGCTTAAAACAGGTAAATAAGAAACAAAGAGATCATAGGGATATAAGATCTAAATTCACGTACCCAAATTAGACACCGATTAATCTAAGAATCAGTAGACATAGTGGTGCCGGGAGCTGTAATTAAAAAGTCATCAGAACCTTAACAGATTTATTCTCAGTGAAAGGGGACATATCACGAAGTTCGCCGACCACCGTCATCAAACATTGAATAGTTATCAACCCTCACCCTTTCCTATCCATAGTTACGCACAACAGATTCACGCACACACGCACAAACACATATACACACACACTCACACACACGTGTACACACAAACACACACACATATATTGTATTTCGGGACGGTCTTTTTTTTTTGACAAATGAACACACGCACTGTATATTCGTTATTCACTCGTTTATTACTGTTCTTATTCTAATTCATGTCCATTGTCCGGAAATCTTTCGTCACACTTCTGTGAACTCTTCAGCGACACTTTCCGTCTACGTGTGTGCTCTTGCTCAGATTGTTCCATTTTTTTCTTCTATGATACGTATCTGTATATGCGCATGCGTTTGCGTCTGTGTTTCTGTGTGTGTGTGTGTGTGTACATGACTCTGTGTGTATGTGTACATGACAGTGTGGGTGTTTGTGTGTGTCATTGTTCTTAATAGCACTATGAGGCTCTCCTGACACGACACTTAGACAGGTCACAGAGGCTACTCACATAGCAATGGACAGACCGATCCTCGAATGGAATAATAACACACGCCACCACACCACACAACATGACGACTAAAAACAGAAGGTAGTAAAAAATACAGCTACCAACAGTGTAGTACACACGCAATAGACAAATATGCACACATCTATGATAAATGTAATGAAATATTTTTTTTTTAATCTATATAAAGGGCATTGACACAAACAAAATAGGAAGCAAACCCATATACAAACACAAACACACATACAGTAAATTCACAGACGGCCGCAACACTATCAATAACACGACCAGCAAAGACAACAGCAACAGCAGTAACAACAATGGCAACAACTACCACGATGGCAGCAACGTGGTCGGACAAACAAAGAAATACAGGAACTGTACCAAATCGGGTTCAAGGGCAGAAGCAACTGCAACAGGAGAGGAGACGAGGCTGAGGGGAGGGTCATAGGGCTAGTAAGAACAATCACACACACACACACACACACACACACACACACACACACACACACACAC
>NC_068985.1:56553552-56554641 GCF_001194135.2 Octopus bimaculoides | reverse complement strand
TGTGTGTGTGTGTGTGTGTGTGTGTGTGTGTGTGTGTGTGTGTGTGTGTGTGTGTGTGTGTGTTGTGTATCGGAGTTCTAATCGACTAGCAAGTAACTCGATCTGAAACCGACAAGACTTGAAATGATTTTAAGCATTTAAGTGGTTAGAACGGTTCTTCCAAGGACAATGATCACAGATTGATGAAGATGCTTAAATATTTTAGGCCAACGGTACGAAACTGAGAAGAGGGGATGGTTAACCAATTAAATCTAATACTATACTTCACTGTTACTTTATTTTGATGGACTCAGAAGTACAAAAAGTCAAAGCTGATTTAGGCAGAATTTGAACTCGGAGCCTAATTGAACCGGAACAAATACAACATATTTAGTCCGACAACCTAACGATTCTTCCAATCCACCGCGCTTGTTCATCAAAATATTTTGAGTGGAAAGGTGTGAAAGATGAGAGATGTAAGTAGAGATGTAATAGATGCAGAAACGATAAAGATATTGGGTTAAGTTAGAAGATAAAAGCGAGGAACAGAGAAAGAGAAGACAAGTATGATAAATATTGATAGGAGTAAGATGTAGGGGAAATAAGGATGAAGATTAAAAGGAAGCAGCAAAATACATAGGAGACGAGATAAGCAGCACAACAGAGGTAAAGGAAGGTGAAGACGATCAAGGGAAAGAGGGAGAAAAGAAAGACATGAAAGAAATGCTTCTCGATAGCGTGTATGATGAGCGCGATATTATTTCTAGCAACGAACAGCAATTATACGACGCTATTTTACATGATGTCGAGTATTGCTTGGAAAACGTCACTGAAAAACAAACATGCAGTGTTGATTTGAAGCTTTATGCAGAGCTACGTGGACAACTGTTTAATTTGATACTATATCGATTCAGCAAACGTATATGTCCAATAACAGGAACGTTAGCAAGAAACACAGCTTTTCTAATAACTTTTCAACTATGGATGGTATTATATTACAAAGACCATACGCTATTGACGGTATGTGCAGATATAAACAAATAGACACACCTTCTTATATATGCGTGTGCGCGTGTGTGTGTGTGTATGTATATATATATATATATATAT
>NC_068985.1:56551551-56552793 GCF_001194135.2 Octopus bimaculoides | reverse complement strand
ATATATATATATATATATATATATACACCCACAAACACACGCATTCTTATATGGTACAGGACGTCACCAAATAGTAAGCAACATGAAATACGAAAGCAAATGAGTTCAAAACGCAAACAACGAGAGAAACAAATGGAAAACAGGACAAGCAACACAAAGAATGATCCTTCGTCAGTTGTTGGCTGTCTATCTACTCCTCATTTCAAGCATTGAACGATAATATGAGTCTTCCAAGACAGTTGCTCCCATGCGTGCCAAAATAAAATTCGGGACTTATGGAGGGTCAAAGTTGGGAACAAAATCAGAACAGTGGAGACAAGCATGGAAACCGAACGAAAACAAACATGGAGGGTAAAAATAGCGAAGGCTGGAAAAATATTTTCTTTGAGAAATGGTATAAGAGGGAGATAGGATACGTGCTGTCCATACGGCAGTCGTGAAAGAAAAGAAAGATGATCACGTGAGGAAGTGAAATATGGACGATGGTCACGTATAGTCTTCTTGCTCACGCACCCCAAATAAAAACACACCAATATACAACTTTGACCATTTAAAAAAATCCCACTAAGGAACCAGTTGTCCTCCTTGGAACCTGTTGCTTCCCTTGGTTCACTCTCTAAACTCATTCTTCTTATTCTTCAAACATCCAAAATGACGAAACACCTCTGTCACGAGCACTGAATACTGTACAATGTTCCTTGAAAAGCTAATTCAGATTGAGTTGGATGCCGAATAAAAGTCTGTAATGGAATGAAAGTGTTTGAAGAGGCCAGGATAACGCAAGCAAGACTCAAAAGATATTTAAGGAAGAATGTAAAGATCGGGAAGGTGAATGACAAGGACCTTTTTGTGTGCAGTCTGCGACAGATGATGCCTGTCTTTGGCTAGCCTCAAATCTCACCTGCGAACCCATGGAAAACAAACTTCAACCAACTATTCTGACTATGTCTGTGCACACGTTTGAATGTGGTGTATGCCAGAAGGCTTGCAAATCCAATGGGGGTCTTAAAAGACATGTTAAGATCCACAATGAGCAGAACTTACCTACAGGTAATCAGAGGTGCAATCTGTGTGCGTGTTTTTTTAGAACATTGTCTGGTTTAAAAAGCCATATCAGACGCCATAAAGGGGCTAAGGTGTACGTACAGGAGATGGTCAAACCTTGTGTAAGGAGTAGACAACCACCATATATATACATATATATATATATATGTATATATATATGTATATATACATATATAT